>NC_135498.1:52983610-53159059 GCF_052857255.1 Amblyomma americanum
AAAATTGCCAGTCTGTACCTTTTTTGTTCTACTTTTTCCCGTGTCCAGTCTATACGTTTAAGAACCAAATATAAATAGTAATCCCAGTGTTACAGTCTTCCCCAAATCTCCACGGACTGCTCTTAGGTATCTGGAGTGTTCAAAAACGCTCGACCAGCCACGCAGTGACTCCGTGGTTATCGCGTTCGGCTGCTGAGACCAAGGTTGAGGGATTAAATCCCGGCCTTGGCGACTAAATTGCAATGTAGAGGAAATCGCTAAACCCATCCACGTGACCTGCGACGTGAGTGCATGTTAAAGAACGCCCTTTGATCGAAATTATTCTGGAGTCATCCACTAGGGCGATTCGGGGCGTTAAAAAGACACTTCTAAAGAGAACTCCATTTAAATTAGTGTTTCTAAGTACAAATTGGTTCTCCGGCTCTTTCTGTGTGCGCTCACGCTTGTCCGGCAGCAAATATACATTTATGGCAGATAAATTTTTAAAGTTATTCCCGCCACTGGATATAAACTTGTGACGTCTACACCGAAAGGGACTGGTTGCCACAATTTTCAAGTGAACGGCGGTGTATCATTGCCTCTGGAATCTACGCCCAAAAACCGCCCAAAACCGTACCATATCAAAAGCGTTCAAAGTGACGGGAAACTACCGGCAAAGGCGCAATCTCGTCGGGCAATGTTCTGGTGGTAGAAGGAGAGCGCGTCTTCGCTCGTCCCGCCTCGGACCGACCGAGAGGAGGAGGAGGAGGCTGACAGCCCACGCTCCCAGAACCAGCAGCGAGCCTCGGTCTCGAAGCAACGGAGACCGCCGAGAATTTTCCGCGCCGTCGGTCGGCGCAGTCATCGGAGTGGGGTGCGCGCAGCGCCGGTCGAGCGATCTCCGCCGAGAAGGAGGGTGGAAGACTTTTTGCGGGGCGCCCAAATTATCCCATCGGTCCGGTTACGCTTTACCGGCTCCGAGCGCAGCACGAAGACGTCGGCCGCGCCAATTGAAAGAAGCGGCGCAGGAGCAGAGACAAAGGTTTGCTGGCAACCGCCGAAGGCTGCCGCGACGGCTGACCCCAGGGGGGCACCCCTGCTGCCCGGCGATGCCCTGCAATTACCGCAGCCCCGTTGGAGAAAAGCGCGCGCACCTGTCGTCGGTCCTCGCACGCACACCTCTGTACGTTTCCCTCTCTCTCTCTCCCCACCCCTCCTTTCGCGGGCTGCAGCGGCGGTCAGCGCGGGTCCAATTAGGAGGGTCCGGCCTCCTTTTAAATGACGACCGATGGCGTCCCCTGTCAGGGGGAGCCCGGCGTATCCGGTGTCACGGTAGCACTTCCGGTGCGACTAGCCGATTCGTAACTTGGGACAGGCCCGGCTGGGGAGCGAGGGCCGTTGCTCCCGTGATTCGGCGTTGGCGTGAATGGTTCGCGTGATTGTGGATGAGCGCCAGTGGCGAGAGGGGTTGCGATGGCCACAGCCGGGCGGCCATTGAGAGAGCCGTGCGATGTAGAAGGGCAGGCGAAGAGCTGCGGTGTGCCTGTCAGTAGAGTATACCTGTGCGTGTGTGTGCGTGAAGTAAAGCAGGTGTGCACAGGGTGGCTCGGACAGGAGTCTAAGCATTATGAAAGGGGACGCAGTATAGCAGCGCGTTTGTGGGAAGTGTGCCACGGTTTTGAAGGCAGTGTTCCTCTAGGCGAAGCATTTTCGAGTTTGATGCGGAAGCCAAAAAAAAAAAAAGCTAACAGGACGATTACGACTATGTAACGCGAGATTCAGCGACAGTTGTTTAGGCGTTTAGTGACACGACCACTGGTGCTGTGGTCACGTGATGCAACCCTGCACTGGCAGGCGGCAGTTCCAAACAGAGCCACCCGTAGACTTATGATGCGACCCAGGTTGAGCAGTGCCGTAACAGCTGGGTGCGCCAGCCCCCACCGGTTACTCCGACAAGAAAGCCAGGGACGGGCCCCTGACAGCTACCGCTGTAAAACAAATGTCTTTTGAGTGTGAAGTGTTTCTTTGCATACTGCTCATAGCTGCACACTTTGAAAATGAGATCGAGCAAAGAGCGTGAGAAC
This sequence comes from Amblyomma americanum, assembly GCF_052857255.1. Classification (NCBI taxonomy): domain Eukaryota; kingdom Metazoa; phylum Arthropoda; class Arachnida; order Ixodida; family Ixodidae; genus Amblyomma; species Amblyomma americanum. Next base: position 52,985,674 of record NC_135498.1, read on the forward strand.
TTCTAAACCATCCATAACGTCATAGCCTTTTGATTACAGAAAGACATTGGAATGAACAGAACCTATAAGGTATGAACATAAGATGAACTGAAAGAGTTAAAAAACGACCAGAAAGAAATTTCGCGGTTCAGTCGGTTCGCTTGGCTAGTGCTCTGTTTTCTTTCTTTTTTTTGTTCGCAAACAGGTGTCGCCGCCGACATCACGTCGTGAATGCGACATGGCGCACATGGACGACATTGCCAACATAACGATCGGCGTAGCATATGCAAGCGGATGACTACATAACCGCAGCTTACACAACGCTTACACGCACAATACAGGATGGATGCAACGGCTGTGCGTTACAGGAGTTTAGCATAGTGGCAGTTTAAACCTCATATCGTGTGTTACCGCTCAACCGGCACCGTGCATCACTCCCCTATCAGGTTCTGCACTTAAATTGATTCCTGAGAAAGCACAATAACGCTATACGTGTTGGAGTGGGGGGGCAGTGCTGTTGGGCGGTAACTGAGGCGTAAGGTCTACGGCTGTGGGCAGTGCTGTTTCGGCCATTATTACCTGACCTACAACGACCGCTCGAACGCGACAGAAAGGCTAGGGTTCGCAACAAAACCGACCCAGCAGATTTGTGCGGCGGCGCACGGGTCTGACGACGTGCCCGCGAGCCGTACCGTTCGGGGAGGGCAGGCGCATAAACACACACGTGCGTTCACGTTTTCGTCACGGCGACAAACCCCTACGCCATGCTTGCGTGGCGATATGAGTTGCGAAACGGGGAAAGCCCTGGCGAACGAGTATACGCTGACAGGGTGCAGGCGTTCGAAAGAGGGAGGAGGTTGTGGGGTGTTCAGGTGGGGGAGGGCGGAGACTGCGGGGGCCTTTCCCGTTGGCCCTGATTTAGGCAGTGCGCAATGGAAATCAAGCAACGAATGCGCCTGCCTGCGAGGCGCTGACGTGCGGCACTGTGTTCGGGCGTGCGTGCCGCAGAGTGACAGCGCGCGTTGAGTCGAGCCGACACGTCGGCGGCGGGGGGGGGGGGGGGCGGGGGGGGGAGAGAGAGGAGAGGGCAAGGGTGCATTCGTCGGGCCGGTCAGTGCTGGAGCTGCCTCGACGGCGTTTAATTAAACTGCCATTTCACTCGGACCACCTGGAAGGCCCGAAGAGTAGGGGAGAAGCGAAAATAATAATAAAAAAAGAGCTGTAGGAGAACTGCTCGCACCGATTCGGGATCGAGAGTACGGCGAATGCTAAGCGGCGCGTTGTCGTAGTTGTCGGCGCGTGCATACGTACGTGTGTGAGCATTTATGCCGAATGGCGTTCATGACGAGCCGTCCGGACCCAACCGCAATTATACGTGAGCGCTGGGCATAGAATTCCGATGCTTTCTGTGACATCGCGAGAACGCCAAAGTGTGGGCATTGCCTCGAGTGAGTTCGGGAGACTTGAGGGAGGGGGGGGGGGGGGGGTAAATCACAAATATAGAATAAATGAACAACAGAGGCCTCGCGACGCACGCGGGAGCACATGCCGCGGTCAGCTCACGAGTTTCTGCACATACTGATAAGACCTATAGGCGTTTTCTCTCCTATAGGCCGTGGTACACACTGAGCGCTGCTCAGCGATGTAATTCCGGTTCAGTCTCTAATTACACTTTTTAAAACGCGCATGCCGCGTGGTCCTTGTTCACTCACATTGTTCCTTAGAAGGGGGTGATGTGAGCAACCACGATCTGCAATCCCTGTAGCTTACAGTGATGTGTCCTTACTGAAAGAGTTGACAAACAAAATTAAGTTCAGCTTCCTCGGTCCCAGACAAACGCGCAGATAACAGAACAATGATAACATAACCTAAACATAACAGATAAACATAAACTTCAACTTAATTGTTTTGTATGTTTTGTAGGTAGGTGTATGTGATTTATTCACACAGCCTGATGTCGAATTTTTCTCTGAGCATTTTTTACAACTGACTGGCTACTGCGTTAGCGTGTGCTGGACTTTTGCTCTGGAGCATTCACAAAGATGCGCTTGAAGCTGTGGAGCATTTTTGGTTTACGACAAGAATGAAAAAACGCAGGCGTACAAAGAGCGCTACAGACGGGCATCGACTTCCAAGTGAGCTGTAAGCCGGCGCTTGTCTCTCTCGCTCATGCACTTTTCGTCTTTGTATTTGCCTCGTGCGCCACTTCTTGTCGTAATGGGCAAAAAGCCCAAATCAAAATTCTCATCTTTTCCGGTCAGTTTACGCCGATGCGTCGGAACCCGTCACAATAGCGTACCGGCTTAAAACGGGGAAAATAACCCGAGAATCGTCTCGCTCTGTAGCCTGCTCAATAATCTCTTTTCTTTTTAACTTGCTTAAACTTCGATCGCACATCCCTGCACATATTCGTGTCCCCTGAAGGATGTACAGCAACATGAACCAAGCTTCTTTCAAGGCTCGACCCAACATGACGGCCACGCAAGCACCCATAGCGATCCCAAAAGAACGGCCGCGGGGGCACTTCGAACTTCCTCCCACCAGCATACAAAACAACAAATGCCGAACGAAGCAGATCGCGCGGCCCATCTCGCTCGCGCGGTATATGAAAGCCTATGGAAGAGCCAGCGGCGCAGCGTCGTGTCGGACCATATTGCGCGCAGCCATAGAGTATAGAGGGCGTTAGGGAGGGAAGGAGCGGATTGAAAGGCAGATATTGACGCTATCAAATCAGCGCGTCGATTAGAGCGGTCACGCGTTCGACGTTGCTAACGGCCCACGCCATTGTTGCGGGGAACGTTAAGGGGGCCTCGGCTCTTCACGACGACGTCTCGCGGTCGACGGGGGGCGGCCTCCTCCGCAAACAACAAAGGGAGCCCAACAAAGCTGGAAGCGTGTCAGAGTGCTCTCTCTCTCTCTCTCTCTCTCTCTCTCTCTCTCTCTCTCTCTCTCTCTCTCTCTCTCTCTCTCTCTCCAACGAGATGGGGGCCGATTGGCGAAGGTGCAAAACCGATCTTGATGTAGGGGCAAGGAACGCGCTGGCGTTCCATATTGCCTCCGCACGTTCCTTCTTCCTTTGCGACACCGCGAGTTCACGATCTAAAAATGAAAGCAACACGCACGCGATGGCTGCAGCGGTTCGCCGAGTGCTGCGCTTAAAAGCTTGGAAGAAATAAAGCATACGGAATTTTAGGGAACAATAATAATAATAATTGGTTTTTGGTGGAAAGGAAATGGCGCAGTATCTGTCTCATATATCGTTGGACACCTGAACCGCGCCGTAAGGGAAGGGATAAGGGAGGGAGTGAAAGAAGAAAGGAAGAAGAGGTGCCGTAGTGGAGGGCTCCGGAATAATTTCGACCACCTGGGGATCTTTAACGTGCACTGACATCGCACAGCACACGGGCGCCTTAGCGTTTTTCCTCCATAAAAACGCAGCCGCCGCGGTCGGGTTCGAACCCGGGAACTCCGGATCAGTAGTCGAGCGCTCTAACCACTGAGCCACCGCGGCGGGTCAATTTTGGGAAGCCCCAAGGTGAACTTTTATTTCTCGCAGGAGTGACTGCTTGTTCTTCGGGAACAACGGAAATGACAATGTCTACCGCATGTCACCCATACCCTATACGTACCTGCCGCAAATATACGCAAAGTCATACGTACAGCCTGCGGCACACTTGTGCGGAGAGCTTGAGCAGTGCTCAATAAACTATAAAAAAGCGAAGTGCTTTTCAAGTAACGTCTATGTGGCTGAACTTTAGCGTAAGGCGGTGCTCATTTTACAAGGAAGTGCGCCGCTCAAGCGCTCTTCACAAGTGTTACGCAAGCTGTACAGCGTTGCTTAAAAGAATTCAGGCCACAGGGTGCGATTTTGAGCATGTAGCTGGGCACTTACAGCACACCCAAACTTTCGAATGTATACGGACTGTAAGCTCTAGAAGTGCATGTAAGTCCTAGGCTACGTTCAATGGCAAACCCTGTGGCCAGGACCCGTGTATATACATGCGAAAACATGCGCCAACGCGGGCTTCAGAAGCAGCGTGTTTGGTTCTCCTACGCGCGTTCCAGCGCGCCAGACTCGCGGTGAAAACAATAAGCGCACCTCCAGCTCCCCAGGGGCGACGGGAGCACGAGCACCTCAACAGGCGTGCCGCGCTTTACACCCGCTCTTGTTCCCTCCCGCGCCATCAGGAACCGATCGACAGGCGCAGAGTTCAAGGAAGCCACCTCCGATAACAACACGGCCAGTGCGGAGGGGGAGGCAACGGCTAACGCGTGCACGTGACAGATTACGGGCCTTCGCCGTCAGCGGTGACGCCCGAGGCTCGCGGAGGGCTTCACCCTTTGTGTTCGCGCAGCGGGCCGTATGCGTGCGGACGTTGCTCGGGGAGATCGGCCTGCTCGGCGCGCGGGACAGCTATCGACCTGGCTCATCTATAGAGGGCGCGAGCTGCCAACGGAGGTGTTGAAGCAGCGCCTCCTCTCTTCTCTCTATAGTGGAGGCACACTGGCTGAAGAGAGCTTCGGGGCCATCGGGGTCGGCACGCCGAGTCGCTCGCTCGGGGATTCTCCGCCGAGCTTCGGCGCGCCGAGGGCCAGCGTTGTCGTGATGGACGCTCGCGCCTATCGGTCCCTTCTCACCGCCGGCCCGCCCTCGAGCGATAAACGGGGCCCGGCGAGCTGTGCGTCTTCTCCGGTGTCGGCCTGTCCCAATGCGGGATGGCCGCCGAAGTTCCGGGTGGCGGCGGGGAGGGGACAGCCGATGCGCGATACAGGCAACGACGACGCCTCGCATTACGGGCGCGCTTAATTTTCTCGCCCCCGTAGAGAGAGACTGGCGAGGGTGAGAAGGAGGGCCGGTGGTTAAGACGTGCCTAGCCTGTACGGCCGCTAACAAGCCCCGGTAATAAATCGCTCGGCCGCTTCGGCAAAAAGGTTGTGTGTATTAGCCGCGTGCATGGAGAAAAAACAAAGACGTCTCTCGCGCGGTCCCGTCAGCTGCCTCGATCGTGGTGATGAAGCGTTTGGTCAGTGATGTCAAAGGTCGTATATACTACCCGTTAAGGGCGTAAGAGCCCATTTGTGGAAGTGAAACCAGTGAATACGCTTCGCTTTCGCCGTGTACTCGCTATGCTCGCCGGAAAAGAGCAAGCTGCTCTCTCTATACAGTCTCAGAGGATTGCGGGGATAAGGTTTCCGGGGTATAGCAAGTCTGAGGGAATTGAGTGGCAGGCAGCTGGAGCAGGAGAGGGTTAATTGGCGGTCAATGGAGAGGCCTTTCTCCTGCAGTGGATGTAGTTCGACTGATGATGACGAGCACACAGAACAGTACTTCTTTCAACCCGAAGACCGTTACCGTCGCTAGTTCGGTGCACACAAGGACCAAACGCCGACCTCAGGCGGTTCGGGAATACAGCGGGACGTATTCCTACTCGCACGCACGGGCGGACAGCGCACACATCCTGATTTCGAAACATTCCCCTCCCGTCAGGCATTTGCCGACGAAAGCGATCCAGCCCGTATATACACCCCCATAGGAACAAGCACTCCTGCTCTGCCGACGACATGCCAGCGCGTCGAGCAAGCCTCGCAGCGAAACCGGCGGCAGAGTTCGGCAGGGGCCGATACGCGGTCGACTTCGACGCAGGCTGCTATTTACGGCGGCATGCGACCAAGCACGCATTCGGCTCCCCGCCAGCGAGGCAGGCAGCAAGCACAGGGCCGCCGCATTGTTGCCGCCGCTCCCCGATGCCTATCAACGGAGCTCGATGCGAGCGGCATAAGTCACGATCGCCCCGTCGGCCCAGATCTCGACGGCACAAGCCGCTGTGAGCGACGGCACAAGCCGCTGTGCTAGCGTTTGTGTGTGTTTGTGTGCCCGCGCACTCGCCCCGCCCATATCGAGCAGGGAGATCGAAATCCTCCACTTCCTCCATCCCCCACCCCAGCATCTCGGCAACGGCTTCGTCGCCTCTCGCGTATAAAGAACAGGAACTGATATTCATTACACGTCTCGGCTCAACACCCCCATCCCCACCCACCTCCGCTTTTCACTCACCGCAGTGCGTCTCGCACCTGCCTCGGCTCCGTCGGCTCAATGCCGCTCCACCTGTGATGATGCCGCAACGCCCGCCACTGTTGGAGCTGCTCGTCGGGGCTGTCTACTCGGGAGGAGGCGTGCTTGCGCTTTCTGGTGAAAGTGCCGTGTTTCTTTTTTTTTTTAGATCAGAAGAAGCACACACAGTCAGCATGTGCACATTGTACCTGTTTGCCTTCTCTCGCGCGTCAAGCCATGCATATATTATACACATGTAAATTTCATGTAAAGAATAAACGCAGTTGAAAGTAAGCGCTGAGTGTGTCCCCTTCCGTCTGCATCCGTGTCTTCTGCGCAGCGAAGTTGGTGTCGGCGTGTGCATGTATGGGCAAGGAGAAAGAAAGAAGAGAGAACGTGAAAAATTCGCCGCATCCTTCAAAACAACCTGGCGTAAGGTGTTTGGCACAAGTCATATAAATGGAGCTAGCGTTCACAAGCAAGAATTGATCAGTAAGTCTTACCACGAGCTTACAGCGTACACGCATCAGTTTTTGTGTGATTAGGGACACGAAAATATGAGGGATATAGTTTATCCTCGTTATAACGAAGTTGAAGGAGCCCGGCGATTACTTCGTTATACCCATAGCTTCGTTACAGCCCGTGTTCACCGAGCTTCCAAGGGGAATCACCATTCCTTCGTTATATCCATTATTTAGTTATAAACCTTTTAGTTATAACGAGGTTCGACATACGTGTACGTTTCCATTGCCGTTCAAGTTCGAATAGAACTTCCAAGTCACGTAACGGGGAAGGAAAACCAACGGACAAATCACGGTGACGTATACTGCTGTAGAGCACAGCACGGCAGTATATAGTGCCGCGATAGAAGCTACTGTGTGCATGCACCATTTCAGTTACGTGCTGAAGCCGCAATGTTGCCTACCCGCCGCAGTGGCTTAGTGGCTACGGTGTTCGGCTGCTAAGCCCAAGGACGCCGGATTAGAACCCGGCAGGAGGCGCTCGTATTCCGATATTCCGATCGAGGCGAAGGCAAAAACGCCTGTGTGCTGCGCGATGCCAGTGCACGTTAGAGAAGCCGTACTGGTCTAAATTAATCCAGAGTCCTCCACCACGGCGCCTCTCATGATCCATGTCCAGCTTTGGGACGGTAATCCACCATACCATAACATACCGTACCGTACCATACCATACCATACCATACCATACCATACCATACCATGCCATATGCCACATCGTACTGTTGCCCTTTCTCTCAGCCAGCGCGTTTGTGATCGTCGCTCGAAGAGACCTCTGCAGCCTCGACGTATACATCTGAGAAAGCTGACCGCTCCAAAACACTCATTGTCACAATACGCTCAAAAGACTATATCCAGCTACAAAACCAGCACGTCCGCTCACACCTCGAGCGCCACTATGTAATTTGGCATACGCAGAAACTTCCTGCCTCATTTCCTCCCTTTTCCCCCACATTCCTTCGGAGAGGAAAGTAAACTGCAGTCGCCGCGCGATAAAACGCAGTAAAGCACGGCCAAAAAAACCGCGCGGCGCCCTCAATGCCGTGACTTCCGCCGCGCGCCGGTAGGCGACCATTGCGTGACGTGAAGTGTAGATGCCGCCAAATCGATGAGGCACGCGGTTTTGCCCAAATTTTAGGGTCCGCCGCAGCCGCCGAGCGGATCTCCGCACGGAGGAGGGCATAGAACTGGGGGCTGCCTGGGACGGCGGCCGGATGTACGGAGGGCTTCACTTTTTCCTCGCTTTTTTCATCATTTTAATAGTCGGGACAGTTCGACGCCTAGTTACTGCCATTGACGCCGTTCTCTTTCGCAATCTTCAGGCGTGTGTTTTCCTAGGTCCCGTTCTTGCTAACACTCTCCCGTCAGAGGGCTGCACTATACACAGTGAGACAAGTCGGAGAGGCCATTTCAGCTTCGGCGAAAGTACGCTGCACAATTCTTAAAAAACGCTGCTTTGCAAATACGAACACTCTTTCTTGCTATTGCGCTCATTTGGTGTGCTCATGCTGCATGGTAAACACGTCTGCAATACCTTCTGCATGCGTACAGGTCTTGTGTAGCTGTAATTTTATGAATGCATACTCATAAACGGACTGCAGAATAGTAAGACGATGCTGCCATTAGCGTGCGAGCGCCATGTAGCACGATCCTTGTCAGATAGCCAGAATTTCCTTGTGTCTGTTCTTGTACATTCGTGCCGCCTTACATGTCCTTCCCCTGTCCTTGGGCGTTCCTTGCATGTCCGTCGAATGTCCTTGTTTGGTCTCTATATGTCTTGCCAGTCTTAATATATCCCTGCAGCCTTGTACGTATGTTCCTCTTGTGTCCTTATAAAGCTTGCAAGTTACATGTCCTATACTTGTATGTTCCTTTCATGTCTTGCAGTCTTGCATGTCCCTCGTACGTCCGTGTATATTAGTTGTACGTCCTCGAGTGACCTTGCACCTTCTTTGTATGCCTTGCCAGTCTTGTATGTCCCTGCAGTCCTGTATGACCCTCTTATGTCCTTCTATGTCACTTACAAGTTACATGTCCATTAGTTGTACGTCCCTTTTACGTCTTTCAGTCTTGCATGTTTCTGGAGTCATCTATGTCCCTAGTGAGAATTTGTAATAATATTCGTCGAACGCGCATCTTGTGTCATCCTATGTGGCTCGCAATATGCAGGTCCTGTATTTGCATGCCCTTTGCATGTCCCTGATATATGTCCCTCGTGTGTCCTTGTATGTTCCATGTATGTCCCAGCCTTATATGTCCGTGCAATCATGTATGTCTGTCTAGTATCATTCTACTTCGCTTACAAGTCACATGACGTATACTTTCATGTCCCTTGTATATCTTGCAGTCTTGCATCTCCCTGGAGTCTTATATGTGCCCTCGCGCGTCAGTGTATATTAGTTTGTGCATCCCTCGTGTGTCCTTATATATTCCCTATGTCTTTTCAATCTGACGTGTGCCTGCAGTCTTGTGAGTCCCTCTCGTATACTTCTGTGTCGCTTCCAAGCCACATGTACTGCCCTTGTATGTATTGCAGTCATGAATGTCTTTGGAGTTCGGAACGCCCTTCGTGCGTCCGCACACATTCGTTGTGCGTCCCGCGTGTGCCTTGTATATTCCCGTATGTCTTGCCAGTCGAATATGTCTGCAGTTCTGTATGTCCGTCTTGAGTTCTACGTCACTTAATATTAACACACCCTGCAGTTCCCTTTTTTGGAACGCCCACACGCGATCGCCTACCGTTGAACACGACGTCAGAAAATGAGCACGGGCCGAAAATGAGCGGCAGGCACGGAACGTGCCGCATCGTGCCCTTTGTTTCCTCTCCGTGCCTTCCTATAGCAAGAAGATGGCGTTCCTGGTGCTTGCAGTCTCCGCATCTTCCCTTTCTTAACTTACTTCTTAGTTCTGTTCAGTACACTTTTTTCCCTCCCGCAGGCTCGAGCACAGAGAAGCCCGTGCGTGTCCCAGAGAGCGCGCGGGCGGCGGGTGTATACCCCTGCTCCAAGCTCCGGAAAAAGTGCTCCATTTGCATAGAATACCCATCATCGGGTAAAACGGGCACGGAAGCAACATGGAAGAAAATTCGTACTGCAAAGACGGGAGGAGTGAAGGGGGGGTGCACGGGGTGGATTCCCGCGACAAAGCCAGAAGTCCGGACCGCTCTCTGTGCTTGCGAACAATGGCGACGGGGCGATGAACAGAAGCAGAGAAGAAAGACGCGATGGAACCCTCCACGGCGGCAGAGTGGGCGCAGTATATATGCGCTGGTATATACTCTGCAGGGTAATACCGGAGGGGAAGCGGGGAAAAAAAGAAACAAGAACGCGCACAGGAATTAAGCGGGGTGACCGGAGAGGAAAGCGGTGAGGAACAGGAAAATTTCTTCGGCCGCTCCTGCGCGTAATGCACCGCGCAATGAAGTCGCCGAACTCATTCCCACTTTACCCCACGTTCCCCAAACCTTCCCTCTCTTCTTACTTTCTTCTTTTTTAAAGTAAACCTAGTAAACCGAATAAGGGATACGCTTTGGAAGGGCATATCGCTGTTTACGAAGTTTGCCTTCACGAGTTCGCTTACATAGCGTCTTTGTGTGTATTTGTGATCATTATACTTGCTTTTGTAATATATGCAACACATACTTCACAGCTATACTTGCTCCTTATAGTTTTCTCAGTAAGACGCGTTATGCAACATATAAGGTCTTCAGGAAAACCTATATGCCCCTGTGGGAGATAGTGTTATTCTGTTCACGCGCATCACATGTTTACGATATGAATGTCGCCGTGGTTTTTACGTAATCATCAAGACGGCGCACAATTCATTTGTCTGACTTAATACTGAGGAGGCAGTTGAAGGCGCACAACTACAATTAGCAACACCTTAACTCAACTACAGCAATCAGACCAATGCCCAGTTTCGGATAGCATATATATGATGATCACGTTCAAATATTTCGCGAAGGATTCAGACGAAGAGAAAAGAAAAAATGGAAGGAGGGGGTAAGAGGGTGTATAGGTCATTATTGCTATTTTTTCGCATCAAGCAGGTCAAGCCTGACTTGCGCACTATATAGAATGGTTCCACATGAACTGCCTCGCCTCACTCCGTTATGTAATACACGAACAATTACAATCCGCTCAGCGCGCACACCCCGCCCAAGAAGCCTGCATCTCGTTATGCTCTAATAAAAAGTAGCGACTGTGAAGGCGGTAACTATAGCGAATAGGGTAAGCAGCGAATTGGCGGGAAACACCCGACAAGGAACTTACTAACACGAGAAAAGAAAACAGGCAGTTTGGAGGACAAAGCAACCGGAGAGAAAGATGGAGAGGCAAAAAAAAAAAAAATCCCGAATATTCGAGGACTCGAAGCACGCAGGGCCGAGTTCAACAAACGAATCATACTCCCTTTGTGCTTCGGTCTGCATTCTTCGTTTTTTTTTTTTTTCGTGGGCCTCCTAATGCCATTATTCCGAGCTCGGGTGGTCACGAATGATAAATCAGGCGCATTTTATCTGCACGCAGGCGCCGAGTGGGAGACAATGATTGTCGGACGCTGGCACCGAAGACGGGCGAATTAAAGCCCAAGAGGCAGAGGGCAAGGAGGAAAGGAGGGGGTACTGCAGCAAGACGATACATACGTGAGAGAAGGACCAGTACCTGCCTCGAACTATACGGCATAATTGGAGGGCAGGCAGAAGCGAATGGGCTGGCGCGAAAAAAAAAAAAAAGAAAGCGAACGAACGAACGAGCGAACGGAACAAAGAAAAAAAAAGAGAAGAGGAGAAATATAGGAGAGGGGAATATGTGAATCGTCCCCGATCCCTCAGCCGCGCATGGTGCATCGGAGAGAGCTCGTTTCGTATGGAAAACACCTATCAGTGAACGCCGCACGCAGCAAGAGGCGCAAGTACCGCGCAGGCCAGCGCACAAAAAAGCGTCGCCGCACGGCAGCAGCAGCACTCAAGTTTGCGTGCTCTTCAGGCCTATCAACTGATTCCCTTTGTCTTCCGCTCGTACCCCGCGTTTGTTCTCGGGTTTTCTTTTTCCTATCTCTCTCTCTCATACAGCCTCGTTCTTGGCGCTGAACTTCCTTCGAACGGAGGCGAAACGCGATGAACACGAATGAAAGATTGGTGGCGGGTCTACAGTGGAGGGGGGGGGGGGGGGGGGGGGGGGAGGGGGGGGGGGGGGGGGGAGGGGGGGGGGGGAATTCGCGCGTTGGGGTAAAGACAGGGCTGTATAAGCTGGGGGAGGTGGGGAGGGTGGAAGGACCTGCGCAGTTTAGGCGAAGACAATGAGCAAATGACGAGAAGAGGCGGCGAGAGGGACAGGCGAACGGCGCGCAAGGGGGGGGGGGGGGGGTATATAAGAGGGGGTGGCGGTGTGCGCGCATGAGAACTGAGCGTCGCCCAGTAGGAAGCTGCGCGTTACGGGTCAGTGAGCACGGCCGCCAAAAAACAATGCCGGTGGCGGGCGAGTGAGGAGGACTCGACGACGACAACGCTGGGAGCGGGTAGCAGTCCCCTCCTCCTCCCAATCTTCCTCAGCCTCTTCACCTACGAGACTCACCACCCTATAGCGGCAAGAACACCAAAATGCCCACGAATAACAAAAATAACTATACTACTAATGCCGTTTTCCACGCAAGAACGGAGTAGTCTTGAAGAGTATGCGGGGAAGGGAGGGGGGGGGGGGGGGGGGTAAAAGAAGAAGAAGCTAGAAGAGCGGTTATTTCGCTTTTGTGCGTGCTCGCTTTCCTCTCCTGACTCAACGACCATCGGGCGGTGACCACACGAGCGAAGAGATGAAGATGTCGATTCTAAGTATCCCTCCCTCTGACTCGGGCCACGGAATGACGCGTCCGCGAAGGTCGCTGACTGACTGATTCTTCCCATGAAGGGCCCCTCATGTGGGTGCCTTAACCTTGCCCCGGTCAGCGTCTTCGCGGCCATGTCCTCGGAGACGGACACTCCCTGTCAACCCGCAGCAAAGGCACAGCTCGGCCGCATGCACTTCACAGCCATGTGAGTGAATGCACCGATCGTAGATGCTTCGCAAGTGTTTATACCTTAACTTGATTCTGACCCGTATAGCTGCTTGGGCTTCGGCAAGCGCCCGTATCAGCCCGCCCTGCTCGAACAGTAGCACCACACGCTCTTCAGTGGGTCCCTCCCTCTCTGCGTCAGTCTCCGTACTACGCGAGTAGGGGCGCTAGGCGCGGGGCCCATGCATGAATGCGTGCGTGAGCGCCGATGATTACTCCAGCGAGCAGCGGCGGACAAGCCCCGGTCTGGCCGGGCCTGCGTGAAAGATAATAGCTTCTCCCATGGTTTTTCGAACTCGGGAGAGGCGAACACGCACATACACAAACGCTAGAATAAAATAAAATAAAAAATTCGCGGCCAAGCAACAGCGATTCTGATGACCAAGAAAACAATGCCAACACAAGGAAGACCTGGGAAAAACTTCTTCGCTCATATTTATACACGGAGACGGGCTTACTTATGTATGCGTAATTTCTTTTTTTTCTTTGGTCCACGGTTCGTCCCGGTCTCCGCACGAGTGGCGCTATGATTGGCCGTTGTCGCGAATGCTACGCAGTGCTCTCCATATTTTTTTTTTTCGCTCACGCAAGAGTGGCCGATGATTGGCGAGAGCACAGCGAGCGAGGTGCCGAATGGCGATGACCGCTCCGCAAGCTTCCTCGGTCGAGTGTGCTGCTGTGTGTAACCATGTAGCGCGAAGCACGCGAGTCCCAACGCGCTTGACTGGAGAGGGCGGCAACCGAGCCGTTCCCACAGGCGAGAGAAAGACAGCCGAGGGAATAGGCGAAGATGCTCGTCGCGTTGTAGCAACGCGCGACCACTTCCCGGGGTAATGGAGGCGTGAAGCGGGTCTGGGAACGACGAGAACCTGCACACTATCTGGCACGACCTGACGGCTCGTTTTTCGATGTTCAGGAGAACTTACGCACTGCGATAATCGAAAAGTTAGTTCCTTTCTCAATATCGTCGTTTATTTTTATTTCGGTTTTGCCTCAGGATAGAAAAGCCGTGGTGACCGTTAACTTAACGTACTTAGAAGAAATTGCTCAAGGTGAAGTAAATTCCAAGCATCAAGTACTTAAGATTAGCGGTCACCTGAACGCAGTTAGAGCTACAAAGCAAAGTTAGGTAGCGCTCTATGGACCTCCTGCATGTTTGTAAACAAACGAGGTGGCGCTGCAGTCGCTAGCGAGCTCGTGGTAGGCAAAAGGTCGGGGAGTGGCGTCGCGGATAGGTGTTGAGCGCGGGTTTTCAAGGCTTGTAGGCGCGTTTCCAGTTTCTGCAAATCATAGCAATGGTCGATGCTTCCAACTTAGTAATTTCTCGAAGTACACAAGCTCGCGTTGTCCACGTGCGGCCTATAAAGAGAAATTGTTTGCCACTGTGTATTGTATATATAGTTAGTAGTAAACATGTAGAAAGCGTTCCTGCCGTTTATTTATGCGCTAGGCATTGAATAAAACAAGTTTTGACACTCTGCACTAGCCGGAATGATTTTACTTCGGGACAGTAGTGAGGGGAAGTGCTGGCGTTGTTTCGTCGGAGCAGACATGCGCTCATCGTCTGCTGACATACGTACGTGTCGCGCTGCGCGAAAAGTGGGGACAGCGTCGTGTCCCCGATCTCCTCTGTCTCGCTTAGCGCTGTTTTTAGCCGTATGACCACGCACCAGCCAGGCCGACTTGTCCTCTTGTTAAGCTGGTCGATTTGATGAAAATTTTTGATTTCTAGAATTATTTTCTTTCCTAGCCCTGAAGTTTAGTTTCGTGACGAAAAATTATAGCAAAATATTGAGTACAAATTTATAAATTACGCTTTTTAGAAGTGTGGTCGTCAAAAATTGTGAGGTAACTTCTTTGATTTTAGTGCCGCATTTCTTTGACCAAAGCGAAAGCGAAGATGCCATAAACGAGGGAATAAACTTTAAGGTTCATTTTCTGATCTCTCACATTTTCTGCGACTGGATCACTCACCTTCGTAATTCGCATGAAAATCAAATGATTCCATTTGTCGCAAACTATTCCTGAGACGTTGAGGAGCGTAATAAATCTCTCGATTTTTTTCCCTACACGTGCAGTATTGTGTTAGTTATTTTTTGTAAGAAACGTTTTGATGTAACTATGCATGCATAAGTACTGATCATATAGAAAAAGAACTAATCGCGTCATCATACAGAACAGGGCTTTATGCACATGCTGGCATAAAAAAACTGCGCACTATCTACTCAATTATTTGAGACCTACCTTGGGGGGACTTGACGACGGTGTTAATTATAATTACCCAGAACTGCACCAGGTATAGCTATAAATAAAAGGAATGACTGAAACTAGCGTAGGAATTTCATATTTGCACCAAGTTTAGTTACATATTGCATGCATGAATAACGAAAACACTTTTCATGCCACGTCCCCTCTCAATCTCGCCACGTGTCTGTTAGTAGCACGCCTGCGGCTGCTTCTTTCCAAACAAGCTTCGCGATCATGTATTACCTCATGAAACATGACACATGCATGATGCAATGAAAAAGCATATGGCGTTTAGCACACTTAAGGTACGCTATTCTAAGCACACCAACGCGACCGCGCAAGATTGACACAACTTACCAGACTTCTTTCTACTCGAATGAAATAATTACGTCGTCATATCAAGAAATAGTTTCAAGTAAATATTAAATGTCACAAAACGCGCCATTTAAACATGGTGTGCTATTAACAAAGAAACGCATTACTTGGGGGCGAGTGAACCTGTCGGCGCCCCGTGCACTCCGGCTCAAGGTGATAAGTACGTGTGCAGCTACATATGTCTTTTTTTTTCCTTGAGCAATTATCAGCCTACTATCCTGAAGCTCAGGTGAATGAACGCAGTAACTTGCATGCTATTAAGTGCATTGAGTGGCAGTGCCTATCGACTCCCAGACTTCGCGCTTTACTACCGTGGCCCAATGCCTGTTAGCCAGTTTCCGAATGCGGCATTTATGCGCGAGGAACCTATCGAGGCTAATCTAATATTTTTTATGCTACTACGCGGATCCAGCAGTGACGCAGCTGGTCAATATATGCTGCTTCTGCAGTGCACAGGCTTGAAGCAGCCGCCGGTAGCTGCGGCAGCTGCGGTAGGCACGGGCAAGCGGAACCTGTTTTGCCTACCATGCGAAAGTCGCTGCTAACATCAGCGCCACCGCATCTTCGTGACGTCGCGGGGTGAAGGAGGTCCATAGAATTTGCTTAACAGAAAAAAAAATGTCTTAGTACGGGGTAGTATTGTAGCGATAGCTACATTACGGTAGCATTCCGAGCCTTCGGCGTGGCGGCGCCGCCACCCTGTGGCTGCGCCACCACGCTGTCACGTGGTTGGTCACGTGATGCGGAGCAGCTGCCGGCGGCGCTTCGCCGTGGCTGATCACGTGGTTCGTCACGTGGTTGGTAACGTGACCAAGTTCCACTCGGCCAGCTGTAGCTATCGCGTCACTCCAGGTTTAACCTGAGCTAAACAGAAGTACTTGCTGTTGGGCTAGTTGGTTCATCATAAAGTTGAATGGCGCAAGAGAACGAACACAGGAAGACTAGGCGCTCTTTCTGTGTCTGTGTCTTCCTGTGTTCGTTCTCTTGCGCCATTCAACTTTATGCTGAGCTAAACCACCGCCAATTTTTTAGCCCAGCCCAACGCGTCATTTCAGACCCGGACCACGACGATTATTTTTGAACTATGCGGATTAGGGAAGCCTGTAGTAGTTTTCAACTCTTTGCAACCGTATGGAAGCGCTGAAATTGATGTTGGCGTTTGTTTTTTCGCAGCTGTGGCAACTTTACTAACTTGTGACGTCAGCGTGCGTGCTAGAATATGGAGACTCAGCGTTCATTTCCCCACTTCCGATACATCCTATCCGTTGCGACCATATATGTATAGTCATATCGGGGAACGCTACAGTTCGCTCATGCTGTTCACAAGCCCTAACAGATATCCTCAGGGCAGCTGATACGGAAAACGAAAAAAAAAAAAACGGCTGTCCGCAGTTTCTCTGAGTACTTGCAAGCTACTGAGAGGCATTTCGAGGCTGTAACGACGCGTTCAGTGCAATCTGCTGTCCGGAAAGCTTACTTAGCTTATAATCATCGTCATTTCTTTCCAACACATAACTCTTAATGCGCACGCTCTCCCAAGGACCCAGCATGCTTGGCGGTAAACTGATTATTAGAAGGCATTATTGACTTTACTGCTCCCTCGAGGAAAATATCGCTCTCTAATCACAACAAAAAGCGAGAACGCGCATTCACAGACAAACAAACAAACCAAACTCGAGAACCCGTGAATAATGATCGCCATATCTGCGGCGCGTAAAAGCACAATCAGTGCTTACGCGCTTCTCGCTGCAATCCCTTTGCTTTTGCCGCTAATAAAGGAGCCTTATATTTCCAACCCTCAAAAAAGAAAATAAAACAGCACGGAATCGGCCTCTGGAGCGCGTCCAAAAAGCAGAGAGGCGATATTTCCGCAGCTTAATGCGCTTATTAATCGGCCGCTGGGTGGCGCGCGTGCTGTTAGGATAATGCAGCCGTCCAGTGGCGCGGCGAGATACAAGCGGGTGCCTGTTATTGTTTTCCCAGCGCCCAGTGGTGCGTCGTCTATGGGAAAAAGGAGGACGAACGCTGTGTGTGCAGTGGCACGACGTATGGGTGGCAAAGAAGCAGCAGCCACATAAAGAGTCGCCGGCAGTGAGCGAGAGAGAGGGGCATCGTCCACTTCGTTGCATGCTGGCCCGCGGTGATGGCCCACTCAAATGGAGCATTTCTCACGGAGCCCCTCCACACCGTCTCTCGTGTTACGTACGGAACACACACGAACGCACTATACACGACGGGGGTCGTTAAAGGGGAACCACCTTCGGCCATCTGCATTAAGGTGGCCCCCCTCCACCTCTCCGAATGCGCGCTCGGTAATACGCAATCTCGGCCCCCCGATGCCCTCGGAGCGGCCCTAATCTTCCGCCGTTGCGGGCTCTTTAACTTCGGGGGATGCGTTCGCTCGCGGCTGCCGCGCTCGGAAGAGCAGATTTATGCTGCTAATTATTACAATTAACAGAAAGACCTAATTCTCCTATTAAGGGAAGAAGAGAAACAAGAGGAGTAAAAGGGAAGAGGACTCCCGTGCCCTCTTGCTGTCTCTCCTTTCTCTTTCGCATGCACGGCACATGCGTAACATATCAGCACGCGTACAGGCAGGGCCGGCCGTCTCGGATGCGAACCCACGGTTGGCGCCCCGCGACGCTGTCGTTTCTAACCGTCATCTCCTAACTCTTGTTGCCTCCCGGAGTGTCTCCCTCCCTCGACTCGTTATAACACAAACGAGCTTCTTGCTGCTTTGAATTTCACCGTAATGCGCTCTCTGCGCGTTTCGTTTTCAGTCAAGGGGGCCTTCGCGGAGCGTCTGAGAGAGAATTACGCATAAATAGTCGTCCGTCCCCATGACGTTTGTTACCCGCCGCGGTGGCTCAGTGGTTAGGGCGCTCGACTACTGATCCGGAGTTCCCGGGTTCGAACCCGACCGCGGCGGCTGCGTTTTTATGGAGGAAAAACGTTAAGGCGCCCGTGTGCTGTGCGATGTCAGTGCACGTTAAAGATCCCCAGGTGGGTCGAAATTATTCCGGAGACCTCCACTACGGCACCTATTTCTTCCTTTCTTCTTTCACTCCCTCCTTTATCCCTTCCCTTACGGCGCGGTTCAGGTGTCCAAAGATATATGAGACAGATACTGCGCCATTTCCTTTCCACCAAAAACCAATTATTATTATTATTATGACGTCTGAGAAACGCCTCATAGTCCGCGTATCTGTACAATGGAATCGAAGTCTGTTGCCTCTCCCACAACTCACAGGAAAATGATATCATACAAAGGAGCCGTTGCTAGTGCGGAAAAAAGGAAACCGGAGGTGGTTCGCGCTTTGAATTTATTCCGGAGGCGTTCAGGGAGTTAGTTATTCTAACTACGCGAGTCCATCGCGTGGACACGTCATCGAACTCAGATGAAGGGCGCTGCGCTCAAAAGCAACGAGAGCGTTACAGTTAACCTCACCCCAGCTAAGCCTGCCCATTCTATCATGGCAGCGTCTATAATTGAAGTTACACTGCTCTATTACACATCACCGTCGGCCTATACGTATCCTGACGTCACGCCAACTCAGGAGAACTATCCGAAAACAACACTGCTAGACGACATTTCGGCACTGACGAGGAAAAAGTATAGGCCGTTGCATAGCCTCCTGTAGCCGTTGCCAATACACAATAAGTACTCCCCCGTATCCGCGTGACGTCACATGAACAATTCCACGTGGAAACTCACACATGTATGTGAAAAAATGGGTTAAATTGGACTAATGCACCTCTTACTCCTCGTGAGGAATGATATCCTTGTGAGCGTGTAATGTGTTCATGCATTATTTCCATTAATTCCAAGGGATTGTACACTATAAGGTCGAGAGGTCTAAATTTGCTACAGGGACTAACTGCGTTGCCACAACGATTAGTTCCACAAAGAGCAACCGCTACTCTTTCTAGGTAATATAACCTCATAGAGACATTAGCCACAGTTAGTCCTTACACAGACTAATATTAGTCGCTGTAAGGACTAACTGTGGCTAATGACTCTAAGCGGTTATATTACCTAGAAAGAGTAGCGGTTGCTCTTTGTGGAACTAATCGTTGTGGCAACGCAGTTAGTCCCTGTAGCAAATTTAGACCTCTCGAGCTTATAGTGTACAATCCCATGGAATTAATGGAAATAATGCATGAACACATTATACGCTCACAAGGAAGCTCGTACAGTTGTCCACACACCTGTCTAGAGCGCTCGAACGGCGTACCCTATTGTGCATTTATTGCCACCGAGGATGCGTGCTAGACCAAATATGGCTTTTAAAAACGTGAGGGGTTCAAGCAGAACTTGCGAATGTGCATGAATGATACAGTTCAACACTACGGCTAAACGAGCGAGTTGGTGATGCATTTCTCAAGGGCAAACAGCAAAGAAGATGTAGACGGAAATCAGAGAAAACACAGAACAAGCTCGTGTCCTGTGTTTTCCTCTGCTTTGCGTCTACTGTCTTTCGAGCTGTTTACCCGTAAAGACACGATGCAGCCTTGTTTCGAGCTGTGGGGCACTCGTAAACGACGCAAGTGTACTCACTGGTAAGCCACCTGAGAGCTATAAACAGGTGCGCGGACGACTGTACACGGAGGATATTGATAATACTTAGCGTTCCTGCGAACTAGTGGATAACGTGCAAGAAAGACGCATGAAGATGGTAGGCGAGGAGAAGGCAGTCGAGGGCGCACGGAGACAGCCTGCGCGCGTGTGAACCCGACATCCTGGTGCGGCTAGTTCGCGTGCTCAACCGACCGCGTCCGATACGTTATGGCGCTTATCAGGCCGCAGAAGACGCCGGCTCGCTCACGCACACTCGCTGCTCCTTCCAGGAAGACCCACGAGTCACTCGGCGTCCAAAGTCACCTTGGCCGCCGCCTCAACCTTCTGCCTCGAGGCTGTCATGTCGCAGTATATATAGTTGATGACGCCTGTCACGCAGCGATGTCGGGACAAGCACTTGCTGTAATGTCAACCTTGCTCGCGACGCCTCATTCCAGGATTTGAAAGGACGCGCATAATTTCAGAGAGGGTATGAAGAAGTCGCGAAAGAAGTTATTGCGAGTGCGCAGGAAACGGGAAAAGAAGTGGCTTCGAAGGCTAAATGATTAACTTCCGTTTGAGCCTGTTATATTAGTTTCAACGTGTCTATCCGTGGAATTTCTTCCTCAAATCACAGCGGGCATAGTGGCTTCAGCCATGATGGCGCTAGTGGAAGTCGTTGGCTGTACGTGTAGATCAAGAAGCTAGAAGTGACTATATTACGAGGCGCACAAATTTTTTGTGTCTCGGGCTGCTGTATCTCAGACTAGCGCATGCCCCGCGTAGCACGCGATCAACGAGATACGACAATAGCACCATGACGAGTGGGACGACGAAGAGGCAACAGGAAAGCCGCAGGCAGCTCTCTACACGTGCGGCGCTCCCGCTGAAGCCAGACGAAGCGTCGTCAACCCCCTACGGCTTCGAACCCGGAGGGTTGTTTCCCCGCGATGCAGGGGATGACCCGCGGTCAGGCACACGTAGCAGGGGAGGAATAAGGGAAAGAAAAAGGAAGCGGGTCGGAGGGGAGGGATGCTTCCCCGCGTAATGGGCCGGCGTTTGTTTTCCCAACCGCCCTGGCTTTGGCGCGCGCGGCGGGGGTAGGTCCTCTCCCCTCCTCATGGCAGTCATCACCATCAGTCGTGCGACTCTCGCTCGGATGGCCGGCTGTCCTTCGGAGGGCCGATAGAGATGGCTTTCCCTTCCCGAACTGACCTCCCGGGCGCACCGGCCGTAAAATATTGGAAGCAGGACGTGCCGGACGTCGAGAGATGGCGCTCGGAAATGGGCCGCCGCCTCATATACGAAGACCCGAATTGCACGGGGCGGCTCGAGCTAGCGCTCGTCCCGTCCCTGGCACCCCCTCAACCCCCCCCTCTCTCTCTCTCTCTCTTTTGCACGCACTCCAAGCTCTGACCGGCGTTAATCGGGCCAGCAGAGAAGGCGCCGCTATGGTGGTGACACTGGTGGCACGGGCGCGCGCGTCGACTTCCCCTTCCAGTCTTTATCGCCGCCTCGCCTCTCGGCGAGGGAAAGCGTGCGAATGTATGAAGGCGTTTGCAACAGGACGCGTTCTCGGTGCATGGCCGCGCGGATTTTTCTTCTGCGGGCGTTCTTTTTCTCTGCCTAGCCGTTTCTACTTGTTTCGCTTCGTGCAACGAAATCTGAATGCCCCATCCCCCACCCCCGAAAAGGCTGCATTGCTGTTGTGAACGTGTCACAGCAACAAAAAGCGCGTGTTGTACCGCAATAACTATCCATTAGACAGTTTAAATATGACGTGGTTTTACTCTTCTACGTAAACAACCACAAAGCAGATATGAAAGAGGGCGTCCGCTGCCTTACGCACTTCGACGAGCAAGCGTAACCTAATGCCTTTGTACTTGGGGTATGTGGGAATTAGTAAAATAACAGATTTGGTAGCGCCGATATCGCATGCACGCAGCAAAGCTAAGCATAAGATATGCCCCGGAAGCAATGCTCCTTTGGCTAAGCGTCACGCAGGCTTCGATAGACCCGGTGGAGTGCCAAAATGGCGACGCTCAGGAGATGGATCAGAAATGATCATGTTTTCATGTAACAGCGGGAAACGACACCATATAAGCCTGCAAGGGACCTGTCACGTTGTGGCCCTTTGTAAACACCGATCACTGACTCTTTGACAGCGCTGGCAGCACCGCACCGCCTTATAATTATGTACCTCACAGGAGGACCTCCAGAGAACGACGTCGACCGGATATCGACATAACCACGCACCTGAAATCCGCCGCGATGACAGGCTAGCCAGTGCAGAGGGATCAAGCGCGAAGTAAAGACATTAGGTCGATGCCATTGGCTGGAGGACCTCCTTTGAGGGGTCTCCGCATTGTTTTTGAGTTACATCCGACTACAGAATCAAACTATTCACCGAACACCGTTCAGTGAAGTTCCATGACCACTCCCATCCTCTGTCGATGCCTCATTTGCGGAATCAACGAATAATTATAAGAACGACGCCCAACCATACATAGAAGCTAACGAGAATTAGAAAAAAAAAAAGCCTTTCGAGAAACAAACTGGATATTGCAAGAATGTTTGGCAGGGACGGAGAGTGACATTCCTCAAAGGTGCCCTTTCGGTTCTTCTTCAGGAATACATATTGTTCTCTCCTTCACCTGTCCACCCGCATTACAGGTGCACTTTTAGCTTCCCATGCTATCATTGCACCGCCAATACGCCCAAATGGGCTCTGACTTACTACTTACTTTATCCACGCTTTTCTCAGCGAGCATAAGGCGGTCGCAACCAAAAACGGATAGAAAGAAAGAAGGGAAGAAAGAAGGAAAGAAAGAAAGAAAGAAAGAAAGAAAGAGAGAGAGAGGAAGATAGAGAGAGAAGAAGGAAGGAAAGAAATAAAGAAAGAAAAAGAAAGAAAGAAAGAAAGAAAGAAAGAAAGAAAGAAAGAAAGAAAGAAAGAAAGAAAGAAAGAAAGAAAGACAGAAAGAAAGAAAGAAAGAAAGAAAGAAAGAAAGAAAGAAAGACGCATGCGGTGAAACAGGACGCTCTCGAGGCTTTATGCAGCAACGGTCCACTCCCCTCGCGTGAGCTATATTTCCGCACAGCCAGTGGGAAAACTAGAAGAGCAGCCGTTCTTGACGTCTCCTTTGCTCACTTCGTTACTTCTCGGAGAGCGCGTGTGCATGTAAACCGTATAAGAGTCCGCAGAGCGATATAAAACCTGGCTGCTGCTGCTCCCACCGCCTCCAGCTTGCTCGTTCCTTTCGGGATGCCGACTCTAATTAGACATCGAAAGTAAGGCGCGAGCAAGAAAACTTCCGGGCCAGTTTCGCAAGTGCGCAGGTAAAAACGGCACCTGTCGACCAAGACGACGCAGGGGGGACTTGCCAGTTGGCTCTATCTGCATCGCGCGCCGCGCTCCCAGAGCTACAGCTAGATAGCTCTCCGCTGGCTCTTCGCTTTTTCTTCTCCTCATTCTCGCCCGGGCAGCCGAAACGACACCTCGAGATGATGCCGTGGAGGTTTAATAACGCCCCGCACAACGGCAGCAGCAGCAGGAGCAACAGCAGCACCGGAATAGCGCGCGCAGCGCCCAAAACGAGCGAAGACAGCGATGCGTCGTTTGCGCGTCTTCGCGCGAACTCGGGCGTTTAGTGCGGACGCTTCGTCGTCGGCGGCGCGAAGGCGGGCGAGCGAGAGGCAAGAAAACCGCGAGAAATGCGTCTCGGCAGCGCCTCCGCTCTTTTTCTTTTTCTTTGTTTTGCAACCCCCCCCCCCCTCCCCTTCCCCAGCGCGCCAGCGGGAAAAATGATGCGGCGAGCGTAGAGCACGGCTCAAGAAAGAGCACTTCCGCGGCATCAGGAAGAAGCTAGCGCGGAGGAAGAAAAAAGGGGAGAGAAGTGGGAGAGAGAGAGAGAGACGCGGGCAGGCGACCCACCCATCCAAAACGCGCGTGTTTTTCGCCTTACCATTATATAGTACCCATGGCGCCTGCAAGCGAAATGACGAAGTCTGGTGCACTGGCATCGGCAAAGCCTGTAGCAGTGAGCCTACAGCACGAACACGCTCTCCCGCCACTAATGCGGCGATGAGCGCCGTCGTCTCTCGCGGCCGCGCGGCGTCTTCGCCGTCATCTGGCGTGGAACACGCGGACTGTATTAATCAAGAGCGAGCAACATCGCCGCCTTCCTATATACTCTACGGGGAATATGGGAACTCTCTCGCAGAAGCGAGTCTATACAGTTGAGACGCACGTAGCGGGGTGGGATCCGGACGGAGAGGGCGAGAGAGAGAGAGGGAATGCTCGTACACGCTTTGGTGCATGATGAGCGGCGGTGACGCGAATTCCGTGGCAGCATTCGGTCGCGCGACCACACGCGCGCGCTTTACGGACGGGAAGGCAGTCGGCGTTACGGCACGGGACTTCCGAGGTTTTGTTTCCGCCTGGCGCGAGGACTGCGCGCAGAAAAGAAATTAACTCGCGCGGTGGCGACGGAGCGGCATCTGCCAAACCCAGAGACTTCCCCCTCCCTGCTGCATCCTCCAGCCGAAGAGCGCGGAGATGGAGACGCTGCGCTTGCGACGTGACAAATTGTGTGTGTGTGTGCGGTGGGAGGGGGGGGGGGCATCACTGCTGGCGGCAGTTGCTGGCTTATAAGTGGTGAGTATACCTAGCATCCTTCCCTCCACTACCTCCACAAAGAAGGAATACCTCGAAGAGAGGAGTTGTGCGACGACTCTATGCCCCTCCTTTCCGAAATTCGGGAAGTGAATGTCTGGTGGCTGCGCTACCCATGCATCATCGGTGTCGAACTGTTCACTGCCTCGTGACCTGTGACGTGGTGCTGGCGATTTTTGAAATTGCTAATTCTTAAAAATGTAGTTCCGGAATATATACATACTCGTCAGAGTTATCTGCAAACACGCCGTGCACTGTTCGTCAGTTCTGGTGTGACTGTTTGACTCGGAAAACTATATACCGGGCTGTTGCCGCTACAACTCGCAACTGGGGCGTGAGAAATGTTTTAAAGTCTCAAAGGAAACAGACGATCGGACATCAATATACGATTACAACAGCATTTATTTTTATTATTATTCAGAAGTCAGAATGCTTATTTATGCCACCCGTGGACCCTTCCTCACACTTAGAAATTTTATTTTTGTTTTGCAGTTATTTTACGCAGTACAGAAATAAGGTGAAAAGAGGGGGGGGGGAGGTGGAGGGAAGCCACCCGCACAGCACTGAAAGCCCCGATAGAGAATAGGTGTGGCTGAGAGATAAACAAGCTACAAAAATAAACAGATGCCGAGGGGGGTGTCAATGCGTGTCGCTCCCTGAAGAGTGGTCGCCTGCCGTGAAAACAGCGCCACCCGGAAAACGCCCATCGGCGGGTGCCGCTGCCGATCGGGGTGCGCGCAAGCATCCGTCGCGCTCGACCAACTGCAACGACGACGGCTGCCGAAGCAGGAGCAGCCATCGGCCATCGCTCGCTGCCGCCGCGGTCTGGCAACCAGCGAGAAGTAGGAAGCCTCTGCTGCCGGCATGCAAATAGGAAGCATGCACGTGCTACTCGCTTTATCTACTTTTTTCCCTCTCTCTTCCTTTTTGCTTGTTTTCTTGGTGTGGTTTCCTGGTGACCGACCTTGGCACGGCCTGCATCGGAATGCGTCTTCAACCTAGACGCCCCCCCCCCCCCCCCCCCCTCTTTTTCCTAGCTTGCCCCCGTCCCCGGCTTCAGATCTGCGTCGTCTTGGCTACTCACTTTATTTCATTGCACGTCTCTGATGCTTCTTCTTAATTCATTTTTTTGTTTAGTTTTGACCGCGAAACGCAGCTCAGAGGGTGAGCCCGTCGTTCACGACGTTTAGTGCCGCCGTCTGGCTTGTGCACTATGTGTATACGTCAAGAGGTTGCGTCTTCTACGCATTTACTTTTGATCCGTCATCGACTCTCTCATCCTCTGTCTGCGCCTTCACTTCGACGCGTGACGTCCACTCCCCCCCCCCCCCCCCCACTCAAGTCTTCCCTTAAAGAAGTGCTAGCAGATTCGCGTCGTACTTGGACGGCTTCTGTTTTCTATAGCGTTGCCTCAAGACTGACACTTCACCGGGCTCGTAAACTCTCGACGACCCTCTCGTAACATCAACGCCCGCCTTTTCCCCTTCCGCATGATGTAACGCATCCATCTCCCTGATGTGGGAATGCGGCAACGAGCACATGCGATGGTAGAAACCCGCGCGGAGTATTTGGTGGATGGTGCGGGAGGAGCCTGCCGCCGCAGGCCCTTTCCCACGCGGCGGTGACAGCCTCGAAAAATATATAGAAAAATAGAAGGAATGTTTCCTTCGGAACGCGAATTTGTATGCGTGTGTACGTCAGCTTTCTGCCGCTTCAGCTATGCGGATTCCGCGTGCGGACGTGCAAGGTCCCGTGCCCTTTTTATATTCCTCGATATTCAGATATGTTAATGCAGTTATGGGGAATCCGCTCTCCTTTGCGCATGATTACAAGCACGATGAAGCATGCGAGAGGTTAAAGAAAAAAGAAGCAACGAAAGTGTTAAGCGTTACCAACAGTCGTGTACGCATCTGTATTCAAGCATTTTTTCCCCTTGTTTTTGCGTTCTTTTTCAGACACATTCCTTTTGCGATAAAGTTCACGCAGACTCGTATTTCCCCAAGCCGCAAAAAATAAGCGACCTTGAGAAACACGGTGGAGCAAGGTTGTTGCCTCGGGTTATCATCAAAGATGTGGTACAATGGGGAACACTGCACCGCTGCTGTTTTGGTACTTGCACCAGACATGAAAGTTTCGATCTGCTTAACCGAATGTAGTACGCTTACACACGAGTACATGAGTGCAGTCACTGTAATTTGAACCTTGTATACGTTTTCGATGCGAAGCTTTGCGCACACTTGCTCATGACACTTTTATTGCTTGTTTTTCTGCCTAAACTTTCTCGGTCTTCGCACGAAAGCTGCTCTGAATCAAGCAAACCTGTCCTCACTGCTTTCTGAACATTTGTCAGAAATAAGTCAGGTTTATTTCTAACTTTTTTATTCCCTTTGTTGCTACCTCGATGCTTCGTTTGTGAACCATTTATGGTGTAAACGTTAAAGATCCCCAGGTGGTCGAAATTATTCCGGAGCCCTCCACTATACGGCACCTCCTTCTTCCTTTCTTCTTTCACTCCCTCCTTTATCCCTCCCCTTACTGCGCGGTTCAGGTGTCCGCCGATATATGAGACAGATACTTAGCCATTTCCTTTCCCCCAAAACCAATTATAATTATAATATATTATAGACCATTTATGAAAACCTCTTTTTCGCCGCAAAACGTAAATAGCGGAGCTTTATCTGGACCCCAGCCACGTGGTTCAAAAGCGGCGTCCTTCGCCTCGTGTACAGGCTTCGGGAACGACTCGCCACGTCTGAGACAGTCCAAAATCACAAGACAGTGCGCGAGTACGGAGGCCGCTGTCACTGCACAGAGATGCGACCGAAACTATACTGCGTTAGGTGGAGTCAGGCTGCTCATCGCCTAAGCCGTCAGTCTACGGTGCCTGCACTCACAAGTGAAGGGGATGGGCGTCCTCGTTCAACGGAAAGAAGGAGCAGTAGGAGAAAGGCTGCGGAAAGAGGAGGCGGTGCGCCGACGCGTTTGTCACCGCGGCGCGAGGACACTGGCGAGCAATAGCGCACGCGCGCGCGCGACTTCAAAAGCGAAAGGTCGCCCCCCTCCCCGTCAGTCCGAGCTTCGAAAAGCCACGACCAGGCAGCAGCAGCAACAGCAGCGGCGGCATACAGCGGCGACCATCAGAAAGCGGCACCGTCATGCGACCCAATCAACGGTGCCTTTGGCGAGGTCGCTATAGCGATAGAGCTCGCTATAGCGGCAGTATAGCGCCACTTAGAGAGGGACCCCGTCGGCGTTCAATGGGGGCTCATTTGGTTTTTGTCTCGCCCAGAGGGCAACCCGATGGAATCGCCTCCCCCCCCTTCCTCCTCGGGCGACGATGCGAGCACCTCCTAACGCTCTCTCTCCCTCTTTCTATGAGCCCCTGACGACATCCGGCGACATTGTTGGCCGAAGGTCGTTAGGGCCGCATTCTGCGCATCCATTCACGCCGCACGCTCTTCCCTCAGCTTTGGCTGTCGTCGAAGCCCTTCGGATGCACGCGCGCTCCTCACGGACACAACACGCCGGAGAAGAGGCCGACGACGTCGACGCCCACCCATCGTCCCCGCGCTATGCCGCCTCCCGCCAGCCTGAGCGAGTCTGTTTACGTTTCGTCCCACTGAGGAGGCGCATGAATAATTGCCGTTTTTAATTTCCGGTCGTTCGAGACAGACGCTCGGCGAAGATGCTTGGCCTCCTCGAGAGTATGAGACACTGCCACCTATTGCGCTTTATGGTCGCCCATAGAACGGGGACGGTGTATGCGCCTGACGGGCGGTCCTCTGCGGACGGCCCTGTCGTCCCGTCGCAAATAACCGTGCATTATCGTCTCTTTTCATCTTTCCTGAGGCGAAGATTTATTTCGTACACGGCTCCGCTCCGGAGAAAGGAGTGAACCCTTCCCTCCCTGAGATCCTGCAACCGTGATCAAAGCCGCGCTGTCGGAAGTTACGTCCAAACATTAAGGAGCGAAGTTGTCAAGGAAGTCGTCGTATCCTTGGCAATAGTCTCTTGCTGACAGAGTCCATATGTAGTTCGGTACATCGGTGTTGCTCCAGTGCAGTGCAGAAGCGCATTACAAGCTTTGAGTAGGCAGAAACAACAGCTCCTTCGTTACAGCACCTATCTCATATCTTATCATTGCTCTAATTGCATCGGTTCCTTAATGGAAACACGTCTTGGTTTAGGCTTGTTTCATCAAGCGATACATCATGCACTTAGGGGCGAACTTACCCCCCCCCCCCCCCCCCCTCAAACAAGCGAGAAATGTTACACTGGACAGCCATGCTGAACGGCAATCTTTCGCCCGGGAAATGTCGAAGAAATTACAGGTTACAAATGTTATACCGCCGCCCCAACCGCCTCCTCCAAGAGTTACCCACAATTCCGCCCCTGCATGCGAATGGGTTTAGGTTTACATTCTTTTTTTTTTCTTTTTTTACTTCCGTTGAGAGACTCAGAGCTGCACTGCCCCTGCTACGAAGCTTCCTGCACGTGCGTATGCAGACGAGAGTCTGTGAAAGATGAGCTCGAGAGACGAACAAGTTGCGACCTTCAAATGAAAGAATTTGGCATGTGGGCATGCAGGCGGACCACCACACCTTACTCGCCGCTACCATACCTCACGCTGCAACGACAGCAATCTTCGTGGCTCGTACATGGCAGACGTGTTCCCTCGCATTCGGAGCGTGTGCCGTACACTGGAAGGCATATATAGCATTGGAGGAAGCGATTCCTCCCGACCCAGCGTGGAGGCGCCTTGTTTGCATGCGCGCGCCGGAGGCGTGTTATGCGATCCCAAATAAAGAACGGCCATGTCCCGTCCGCGCGGGCTCTATGGACCCTGAGGCCGGCGCCCACTGGCTCCTGGCACATACCGCCTCCGGCACAATTACCGCCCCCGTAAGTCAACTGCTATATGCACATGATGACACAAGGATTGCGGCAGCTTTTGCCGGAGCGGCGCCGGGAAAACCGTGTTCTTAGCGGAAGTGGAATGTTCGGATCCTGAAGCATGAAGGAGGCCTGAAAGCGACAAGATCCTAGTCCAGTTCATACCAAGATGGTTAAGCTCTGTTTTGCACAGGACAAACGCGACCAGCACACTCATTAGCAGTTTTTGGGGACTATCTCATTCCACACATGCCAAAGAGTTGCATGTCTTGCAACAAGGCCACAAGCAGAATGCACTCGCAGCTCGCAGCTCATGCTGCGTCACGAGAATTTGCGGCTAACACTTAGCCTGGATGTGACGCTATTAGTGAATATAAAAACGTGTACGCCGATCTATGCTCGAAAGGTGAAATATTCAGTTTGTTTCCCCACATGAATGGTTGTACCCCGACGCGTTGTCCGCGGTATTTGTTGGATGTCATAACCTGCATTTTTTGCCCTATCAGGCCTCGTGGCTTCCGAAAAAAGTACCCAGCTTTTTTTCTTTAAACAAAGAATGAGCTTCACAGCTGTACACAGACTCGGGCGCCGTAACTGCTGACAGTATAAATGAAAGCACGTCCTGAACGGAGACCTGATTACAGGCGGAAACAACAGCTCCTTCGTTGTAGCACCTATCTCATATATCATCATTGCCCTAATTGCATCGGTTTCTTAATGTAAGCCCGTCTTGGGTTAGGCTTGTTTCATTGCAGGCTTGTAGGTTTAGGCTTGTAGCTTATTACACTTTTTTTTTTACTTCAGGTGCGTTGAAGGCGCACGCGCAGACGACTGCGTCTCTACTGTGGTGATGCGCACTTTCCCAAGGAGCAGCCCAAGAAGTGCAGATTCTTTTCTCCAGTTCTCTAAAGGCATGCCTATAGATGTGCTGGCAATGTTAACAAAATATCTATTCCACTGCTTGCTGTCTTGCTTAGAATTATAGTGTTTCACAAAACGCTCAGCAATACTGCGAAAACAAGTTGTAACAAAAAAAAAACAGTAACGCGATAACTGCACATCAGTGCTGAATGTGCATCAGTCTCATCAAGTAATCTACCAAAGCCATTCGTTTGTTTAATGGGCAATTTACACACGCTTCGCGCTTCGGTACACAGCACCTCACACGCTTGCACAAATTATCAGGGAGTCTGCAATGTACGTAATCGACGGAAATTCGCCTGGCCAGGCATTAGAAGTTGAAAATAAGATTTAAAGTCCCTGACGAACTCTCGGGGCATGTTTCCTGCTCGGCGCAGTATCCAGTTTCAAACGGGCTTTTTTGCACCTTCCATAAGCGTCTTGAAACTCTAGACTGCAGCGAGCCAGCAACGTTGTTTACCAGCAAGCGACTCCCCCCCTTCTATATGTATACCTATACTTCTCGAAGAAGGACCCCCTCGAAAAGAGCACCAACGCTAATGCCATGGGTGGTGCAACCGGTCCATCCCAGCCCGCCAAGATGGCTGTTCATTTCCAGTCTGCGCGGTGTGTCGCGGCGAAAAAGTGTTGCTCTCTTCCGGCATACAAGCAGGCTGCGCGGCGGTGCGCACTCGTCGCCGCAGAACCAGGAGCGGAATATGCGAACAAACAAAGAAACGCAAAATAAAAACAACAACAAAAAAGAAAAACAAGACGGGCACGAAGTAGGTGCGCTGCTCAGAGCCCTGCAAGGCGGCGGCTGTGCGTGGAAGCACGTATTCGAAATGGGAGACTATCCGTTTCCGCGAGCGGTGGCAGAGTGGCCCTGCTCCGTCGTCCTGTACCGTCCTTAACGGCGCGCCAGCCGTTAACTCTTGTTGCTGCTGCGCGCTTCTTGCGCCCTCTCCCTCTCCTTCCTCCTCCTCCTCCTCCTCCTCCACATTCGGCCATCCCCGGCATTACACAAACTGCGCGCTGAGGCTAGGCTAGGGGAGTCTCGTTTGGCAAATGCTGACAGCCACTTCCATCTTTAAACTCGCTCTTCTCGCTTCGCCTTTTACGCGAAACAGGGAGTGTCCAAAGAAGTAGAGGGAGATGAGCATAAACAAGTGTAAAGGGTGAGGCGGAGGAGCGGACGGGGCATCAGCAAGCGAAGCAGTAAACACGTCGCGCGGCGCGTGTTTTGCGCGCCGCGCGGATACATGCGGAATGAACCGGGCCCCCGGGGTCGCTGGGGAGCTGCGAATTAGGCCCGCTACGAAAGAGCAGCGCAGGCGACGAGATGTTTGCTACCCAACTCCCGGCGGCGCGGACGTACGGGTCCTCTCCTGCGCGGTTTCTTATTTTTGCTTCTTTTTTGTCTTTTACAAACCGCGCCGAAAGGGCGAGAGGCGGGTGCGCCGGAGTTGGAGGGTATGTAGTACAAATGCACGGAGGGGAGGGCGGACGGCATCGGGCGCGATCTGCTTTCTGCTGCTCCTCTTCCTCCTTGCTTCCCGTGGACATTAGAGCGGGGTTTCCGAGGTTTGTCTGTGTGCGCGCGTGAGCGAGCCTCCTGTGTAGTTTTCTGATCGTTTGGTCCAAAGGACGAGAGTGCTAGGGTGCGATTCGCTCTTTGGCTGCTCGTAGCCTTTAACCGGCGTAAAAACGCCTTCGAGTGGTCGCGCAGTTACTTTTTTTTTTTTCGGCCGCTGGCAAACAAAAAGGGGGGACATATTTTTGGGTGTGTGGCTGGGATTTTC
This sequence comes from Amblyomma americanum, assembly GCF_052857255.1. Classification (NCBI taxonomy): domain Eukaryota; kingdom Metazoa; phylum Arthropoda; class Arachnida; order Ixodida; family Ixodidae; genus Amblyomma; species Amblyomma americanum. The sequence continues at coordinate 53,017,721 of NC_135498.1, forward strand.
CGTGAACGCCATTAGTTTATTTTTTTTCCTAGCCTTGAACTTTTCGAAAGAGATTCAGCTAATAAGTGGCTGGTAAATTCGAAATTGTATTTGCTGGAAGCGACAGCAAAGCATTCGTGAAATTTCCTTAAATGTATCGTCGCTATACGAGTATGTATCGTCGCGCAATCCAAAGGTATAAAAAAAGTAACTATGCAGCAAATACGCGACTATGCATACGTTCACTGATGAGAGCCCGAAAAATGTTCAGAGGGCAAATGTCCGGTGTGTAACACAAGGTTTCTGTATTTGAATTCTCGATTTTGCAGCTACAGAGGGAACGCATTTTCAGCCGCACCAAGTCCAGTTGCGAGTGCGACGACCATGAATTCGACGTTCAAGCGCAAATGAAAAGGGGATGGTGTCCCACTATTTCTTGCGTTATGCTTAAAAATTGCTAAAACACTGCGCAGATCAAATGTAATATGGTCATTGCAAAGCGATAGCCAAGTGCAAGATTGTATTCGGACACTTTTCCAATCGAGAGGCCATCCCATATCGCTTCCCAGTAATAAACGCATATTTACTACTTACTTTTCGACAGAATAATAACGCGGCAATGCTTGTATCAAAGCGGTTGTTTGTAGCAACCGAGTGATTTCCATTGTATAGCGGCCATGCGATGCCACGCATGGCGTCAATAGCATATATGCTATTTATTCTTGTGTAGGCGTGGCGTTCTTTCTAAAATTGGAAGAAACACTTAAGCTCTGCCTTGAGGGTATTACTCGATAGCGTTATTGGGTTAATTCAAATATATGCAGAAGTTCATTCTCGACTTCACATTCACAGATCCCTGGGAGCCCTCGTACCCCTCCTGGCGCAGTGGTGCAGCGGTCAAGCGATGCGCCACTGCCCTGCGATGACAGGTGCTGCCACCGGTGTGGCTTGTGCGAACCCGGTTGCTCTTGCCGAGCAACCTCTCGCGACCAATCATTAATTTAACTGCAACCTGCCGCGGTGGTCAGTTCGCTCACAATGCTGTAGGCAGGTCGTGATGACGCCACAAGGTCACATGACCAACCTAGGCTGTTCGGGAATTTTTCGCTCAGAACGCGGACGTTGACGACGACGCCGGATTTTCTGCAGAAAGGAAGCCGTCGAGTAAAAATGACGGGCGACCCGACCTGTGGGCCACTCACCTGTCTGCGGGGCGTCGTCGGCCGGTATCGAGTCGTTCAGGGCGCTGCGGTCCTCAGTGGCAGGGGGTCGCATAGCCCGAGGCTCCGCGCCGGGCCGGGGATGGGCTGCAAAGATGGAGCAAGGACGAGGTGAGAACAAAGGCGGGCAAACAGATAGCACACAGAAGAGCAAGGAAGACTCGATCGGGTCTGCCATCGGAGCAGGGCAGACAAATGTGGCCAAGTGTGCCAGCTATGCGGCAACTACGCTAGCGAGTTCCCCGACCGGCGACCCGTCCCGAGAAGACCCTTCCTTCGATGAAAGAACGGATGTTTGTCAGTACAGAGGTTTAGCACATCTCGGCGCACTTCGCGACCAGCGACCCTGAGGCGACAGGAGCAGGAGCGCAAGTGCACCTGCCGAGTAAGTTGCCTGCACAAGCAGGTCACTGCAGTGCATCGCACTGTTAACGCTATTTCTGCGTGAACTTGTCAGTCAATCGATCACTTAAGCTTTCACGTCATATGCAACGGCTGAGAGTCAGCGCCAATGTGTTCGTCTCCCCATCACCTTCATCCCTGCGTCCAGCGCTGTTCCACCCAAAAACAAGACACAACACGCGAAGAAACACAGTGGAACGCTTAGTCGCCGATAGTCGCTCTAAGTGGCTCCAATGATTACTTTCATTTTGTGCGCCTTGAATGCACCGGCTGTTGGCATGAAAATATTCCCCCAAAAAGAAACAGCGCCAGTAGCCGCGTTTACATGAATGCGACAGAATGCGTCTTGAGTCGATTTTTCGAGAGAGAGAGAGAGAGAGAGAGAGAGAGAGAGAGAGAGAGAGAGAGAGAGAGAGAGGGAGGGGGAGCAGGTTTTGAGGAGGAAAGGCGCGACTCGTCCTCTACTCTCTTCCCCGACGTTTTTGCACTTTCTCCCAAAAAGTGAGCTGGAGCTGACTTCTGTCGCATTCATGTAAACGCGACTATTGCATCGCTGAAGGCTCGACGTCGTTTCATGTTCAAAGTTAGAAGGCTAATCCTCTCCCTGACCAAGGGCGGGGACACTGCGTTCTTTTACGCAAGAGCACAGGTCTGCATACGCGTGGACGGCAGAGCAATGCACGCATCTATTGTTGGCGTTGCTGTCATCCTTCAAATGGGAAAAGGCACGTACCAAATGTGGGCCTGAGATTGTCTAAATAATGCACTCAAAAATACCCTCACATTTTTTTGTCATTTAAATATGGAGTACCTTCACTTACAACGCTTCCGCTATCGCCCAGTAAAAATGGTGCGTCGCCCAACAATGGTTGAAGATGATTCATTTCACATAAAAGAAGCGAACAGCTCAGCACGGTGGCGCATGTCCATATGCTGAACCACTTCGCGCCATACTCAGGTCGTCACCGAGCATTCAACCGCGGCAGTTCAGAACCGTGGGCGGACACAGCAGGGTCGACAACCGACCGTAAATCTTTAGAGCTTAAGCACGGGCTGGCGCCTTCGCACACCATGTAGCGCGCGAAATGCATACGACATATATAAATTCTACACGGCAGTAGCGGACGAAGGGTCTTCGGAGAGCGCCCAACCGCGGCATTTCTTCAACACTCTCTCCCGCAACGCAGGGTGGCGCCCGAGGGCACGGGAGGACATTAAAAGGGTCTCGCGGAGACAAAAGGTTGAAAAGTCGTACGGAGAGCCCAGCAGCCCATCATGCTCTTCCATTCGTGAACGATAAAGAAAGAAAACAAACACAGAAGAAACAAACTGCGCACACATGTGAGAATAAACGAGAAGGCTGCCCGAACGAGCACTGGCGACGGGGGAAGGGCGCGGGTGATATTCGGACCCGCGTTCATTCGGACCAAAATGCTTTGTTTCTGAACGTGGGTTCCGGAAGCGGCGTAGAAAGAAAGACCGGGCAGAAATAAAGATAGCTCGGTGCGCGATACGGCCTCAACGCTTGAGCCGCGCGGTCGGTTGGTCCTCGGGTCCGTCGGCGTGGGGTTCTAGCGCGCGGCGAACGCGGTGGCGCTACAACCGCACGCACAGCGGGGGATCGTCTCGCGCATGTGCGCGATGACATGCGCGCATATACGTCGGTGCCGTTCCGAACGTGGTCGCGGGCCATTGCCGATGCTGCACGGTGCTCGGAACGCGGTGACGCGTGGTCTGATGGCGGAGTTTGCGAGTAGAACAAAAAGAAAGAGGAGGGGTTATCCAGCTAGATCCCCTTCTTCCCTTCGCTCCATCGTCGGTCCACCAAGCGTCGGAACGAACACGGCTCGAACAAACGATAACGAAGCCAGCGACGTAGAAACGCGCGAGCACGGCCGGCGAGTCGTACATCCACGGCAAAGTCGGGACCTTTATTCCCCCTACACCCTTTTTTAAAACTTTTGTTTCCCCAAGGCCCGATATAAGGGGCGGCTCAGCGCGCTCGCGAACAAGAATTCAATCCATTAATGTTTTCGCCGGGAATTATAAATCGAGTTTGCATATCTAATGAGCTCCATTTCGCCTCTCTGATTTTCGCCCTTTCTTAGTCCCTCCGTCTCGCTCGAAACTCTCCTTCTCCCTCCTTCTCTTTCTCTCTGGCTGCCAAGCTCCACGTTGTGGGCTTGCGCGCGAAGCCCGTGAATGTTTTCATTATTTTTTTTTCTTCTCTCGAGCCCTTGTCTTTGGCGCAAGAGCCCCCTTTTTTTGGCTTTATAGGTCCTCACTCCTGTTCAGTCCACCGAGCTTTGATTTTAACCCTTTCTACGGCGTCTCGCCCGGGCTCTGCGCCGTTCGTTCTGCACTTCCTCCTAATTCTCCCCACTTCTTATTATTTCCTTCTTCGGGAGGTCGTTTCGTTTTATGGCTCCTCAACGGAGGTTCCGCACGAGCAGAGGCGGCGGCCAAGAACCGAAAGTGGAAAAGCCGAGGCATTTTGCCGCTCTCTGATTCCTGATTCGCACGGAGCCACTGGGGCGGCATCAAATCTGCCCTAACGAACTTGTCCCGCGAGGATTCCAGCCACGGCGTTACGGCGAGAAGATGAAGCAAAGACACATGCGCGCGCGGCCCGCCCGGCGGAGCCCGAAGCGCGCCCCGAATGAGGATCACGTTCCTCCTGCAGGAATCCACACGTCCTCAAAGAGCTCTTTGACGCGCTGCGGCTCGAGAAGGATCGTTATGCGTGGCCTCGTTGAGCAGGCATGGAAAGGAAACATTTTGAAACATCTCGCAGGTCAAATAGCGGAGCATTACACAAAGGAAGGGAAATGAGGGATTGGAGAGGCATGGGCGGGAGAAGTTGGAGAGAGAGAGAGAGAGAGAGGGGGGGGGGGGGGTAAAACTTAAAATGTAAAGTACGTGTGCCGACGAACGAGAGATTTCATCTACTGCCTATACGCACGAAGACCTCCAGATTCATTTGGCTGTCGGCTATGCAAGGCCGAAAACGTTGCAGCAACGTAACGACGGGATTAAGAGCGAGTGTAGCAATCACGCCTTTGTCGAAGAAACGAGAAAGTTTTTTTTAAAACAAAGTATGGCATAGCTTGTGGACTTTGCAGCGTCATGTCAGGGTGGCGTGTCGTCGCTCTGCCCTCTTACCGTGGCGCGAGTTGCCTTCTTACGTTCATGGACAACTTCACACGCTGGACAAAAAGATATCTGCTTGCCTGACACCACATCCGGGTCACCGCTGCCGGCACGGGAGCCCGACTGCTTCGCTCAAGTGGACCCAAGCTTTCATTGACAAATACTTCATACTAAACAAACAAAGAAAGAGACAAACATTGCAAAAAAAAAAACAGTGGATAAGTGAGAGGGCTGGAACAATATGGAGGATCTCGTTCTGTACTACGTGGCGTCTTTTCAGCAATTAGAACCCCCGAAGACGCCCGAGTGCAGCTCTGTGAGCTCATTGTGAGTCCACCACCATTAAGCACCGCCCGCGGAGTGCTTCATGTCGGCGCACGGAACGGTAGCGGACAAAGTTTTGCGCCGCTGAAGAAAACGCAACCGCGTTCAAAAGCGAAAGGGAATTCAAGTTGCGACGCCAGTGTGCTCATGCGTGCGTACGCGTGTCCGCGATCAGGTCCGAGCCCCAGACAAAGGCGAAGCACCCCCCCCCCCCCCCCCCCCCCCCCCCCCCCCCCCCTGGCCTCTCTTCTATACGGAGCGGGCGTCTCACAAGCGCGCAACGGCAAACGAGGAGGCCGGAACTACGGTGGCGAGAGGACGCGGCGGAGACGGCGGAAAACAAAGAGGATGCGGAGAAGTGCTCCGTGCGCACGCGAAAAGGAGCACTCGGGGGTGGGAGGACACTCGACTGGAGGCGAAGAGCGCGCCCTGCCGCGGCAAACTTGAAAAACGTGGGGAGGAAACGCAGGGCGCGCTGCACCAATCCAGGAATGAACAGTGAGGGGGGTGAGGGGGGTAGCGGGGGAAGGGTTCTTGTTTGCGGGCCACCCCAACGAACCGCAACCCGGCACCCCACGCAACCAACCCCGCCGCTGACTTGTGCTCAGCCGTGGTGTACGCCGAGGGATAAACAATGCGGAGGTCTTGTTTGCCTGTTTACAGCCGCCCAGATGCGCTTGCTAATGATGCCTCCGTCGTTGCAGTGGCACCCCCGTATATAGCATTGTGCATCGCAGAGAGGAGGCAATGCGTGTGGTCTCCGTTGTACAGGCCGACGCGGGTTCGTGCAGTTGAAAGTTCGACGCCTGGCCCTGACGAGTTTGTCATTGAGGCTTCGCGCGTCAGTGCGTCTTTCCACCCTGCGTACCAGTGGCGGCAGGTTTATGATGAATGACCGAAGGAGATCGTTTGCATCCCGCGGCACTCCTATTCGCAATGCTCGTGCATCGTAAACACAGAGGAAGTGCGAGTCTGCACTTGACGGAAGGAGTCGGTGCGGCAAGGCTAATTTTCCTTTGTAAACCGTGGTCGTGTCAGTGGCAGAGCTCGGCTGACGCACCTTGAACGGGCGTTAACTAAACTGCAAATTCGCTCTGTGAGTCACTTAAACTCGCAAGACTATGATGTCTAGTTGTTACTCGCCAAGTCAGGTCAGAAGAATACTGCTTCAGCAAGCCGAAGTTGTTAAGGCGCTTTGAAAAGACGTGCCTCCGGCCGTGCAGACCACCTTTGTTTATCGGTTTCGTACAGCGGCGTCGCGAGAAGCTGAATAAAGCGAAAGCAAGCAATTTCTAGGAACCCGTGGAAGCAAGAGTGTGATCGCCGAGGCTCTGTCTTCCCCAGCATCCTGCTTCAGCAGCGCCTTTCGCAAGCGTCGCCCGAAGACTGCGAAGCTCTTCGCTCGCGCCAGGACCCCGAAGTAATGAGTCGATGCACCACCGAGCGAGGAGGAGTTAAAATTAATCGCACAACCCGCCGTCCAGATACGTTCGCGCCTCAACACTATATACCTCCCCCCAATCTCACCCGCCTTCCTTTCCTTCCTCAGCGCAGAAATCAGAGGCGCCAAACAGGGTGGAAGGCAGCAAAAGGGGGAAAAGCAAAGGCGTACGCGGGATGCGGCCTGGCCCAAAATGAAACAAGAGACGGTAATTTATTGTTTCTCTCCAAAGGACTTGAAAGGAGAGGCCTCTGGTTTCCCGCGCCTTCACCGCGAAGGCGCTTCTTTGGCGTCAGTTGCGTTCCCTCAACCCCCCTCCCCCTTTTCTCATTTCATGAGCATGAGGGGAGAGAGGAAGGCTTTTAATTGTTTTCGGGCAGGCGTCTACGCGCCGTTATAAATTCCCTCTTGCGTGCGGGTGCTATATGGTATAGCGGGATCCGCAACTCTCTTAATTTCTCTTTTGCTCCGGGCCCCCGCTGTTCGCTTGCCGTGGAAATCTGACAAGGCTGCGGCAGCGGCGGGAGATGGTAGCCGAGGCCGATCGGTGCACAGCTAGGCGCCACTCGGCAGTCATGGATTGCAGGACGGACCAACAAAGCCTTTGAGTATAACAGGTTATGTACAAATGCAGATCTGTTAGCGTTGCGAGGTGAAAGGACACGCGGTGAAGAAAAAGGTTTTTTTGTTTGATCATAGAAGGTTGTGGCCAAGTACTACACCAGGGTGGCCAAATCCTGCTCTGGTGAGAGAGTGCGTTGTCGGTTCTGGTCACCGAGATCAGGCCGCACTCCAGGCCTGGTTATGCAATTCCATCGACACGCGGATTTTTTTTTTTTTTAACCCGGTGGAGAATTGCGCTGCACCAGGATTTGAGCCCCGGTCCTCTTGCACGCGAGGCGGATGTTCTACCTCTACTCCATCGCTGAAGAAAAAGGTAGTCTTCCTCTAAATGTCCTGCTTCTCTTCACACTGAAATGTTAGGCACACGCCCAACAGTTAAATGTAGCAAACTAATGGACTTCTTCATAGTGCTCGTCTTCGTCCCTTATTCGTCTGGCGTCCTGTTTACTGAGCTGCAGTCATTTTCTGTGAAATCTGTATGAGACATACGCTCCGTGCACGCACACACTCTCTTGTCAATCAATCAATCAACCAATCAATCAATCAATCAATCAACTTCAAATCGATCACTACATAGAAAATCCCGCCTGCTCTATCACGTAGTTCTACTTGACTAAGTCAATTGTTCGTTCCAATATTGGCGTACGCTTTCCAAAGCAAAGCATAAAGGAAGGCGATTGCTCGAAGGGGCGACCCGCATCTCTGAAGCGCCCTACTCGCCGATGCAAGTGGCCGAGGCCGCGCCGCAAACACTTTGGAAGCGCGCGTGTTTCGCGCAGAGTTCGTTGTGCATGCAAAATGTGGCCGGGTCGGGTCCAGCGTGGATCCACAAGCAAGCAGCCGCATCGGATGCAGTTCACGCATCCCCATCTAGGCGCCGCCGAGATCCCGAACAACAGACGCGAAGAGATCGAAATCACCCGCGCGCCCGGCACCAAGCGGGGTGTAGGCGGCGGACATGACAGCAGCAGAGTATGCGCTACACATGCAAGAACAGGAGGTTCACGTGCACAGCAGGACGCCGAGGGCATGCAAGAACGCGTGGCGACTGGCCCGCCACCTCTCGGCAATTCAGTGAAGTCGCAAAAGCGCGACCACAAACACACACGTGCGCGCACGCCTCGCACGCGGAATTGTGCATTTCGATCGCGGGACACAGCGGCGGGCAGGCGCGTGCGAAGGAAGGGTCGCGCGTTATTTATTCAATGCGTCTATCTTTGTTTATTCCTTTTTTGACGCGGAAGGCTCGAAGCGGCGCACAATAGATCGGCGCCACTGCGAGGGGATATATACGCGTCGTGACAACTCGATAAACAAATGTGGCTCATAAATAACCCGGACTCCATTCAGCGCCTGCCTCCTCTCCGGCACATCGCTGTGCGGAGCTGTTCGGAAGCATGCGAGAATAAGGCAACGAAGAGGGACACGAAACGATACTGGCGGTATATAGGAAGAATAGGGACGCCTTTTACGGGCCTTATCGCATAATGCGTGACAACTGTTTGATGCCCGCCTTAACTTTTATAGGCGAATACCGCTACAAGCGATGCGGATTTGAAAACAAAACTTAAGACGACCGATGTGCAGTCATTCGTCCGCACTTTCAGTCAGAACGAGAATATTTTGCTCGTAGTTGCATATATTACCTAAAATTTTTCCAGAACGCAATGTCAACAATGGCGACAGAATTGCATTTATGACACGCGGATAGATAATAAAAATTAACTCAGGGATCTTGCTGCGCGAGTGCACTTTTATGATGGTCGCCCTTCCCTCGGCTCCCTCTCCTTGTGTCTTAAATTTGACATAAAAAGAGGAATTAAAAACTATGACACTGAATGAAGAGGAAAAAGCTATACAGGTCAAGTGTGGCTATTCAGCGTATGAGCGCTCGATGTGCTGAGAAATGCTTAGCTGGCCAACGATAAATCATCGCGCCCCGAGACGAGATAGACAGATCAAGACAGATGGAGATAATTTACTGAAAAGGGCGCTGCGCTTCCAGCCTCGTTATGCTATGATACGGGCACCACACACACAAGCCGAGCGCAGAGGCATGTACTGTATACTACGTCAGCGTGAACAGCGCAACAAAATGTTAAACAAATTGACTCTGTCCAGTAAACTGAACACCCACAAAGCAAGGAAAGGCAAAGAAAGAAAGAAGGAAAGAAGCAAGGAAAGAAAGGAAGAAAGAAAGAAAGAAGGAAGGAAACAAAGCAAAAGAAAATGAAAGAAGGAAGGAAGGAAAGAAAGAAAGAAGGAAACAAAGAAAGAAAGAAGGGAACAAAAGAAGTAAACAAAGAAGGAAAGAAAGAAGGAAAGGAAGAAAGAAAGAAAGAAAGAAAGAAAGAAAGAAAGAAAGAAAGAAAGAAAGAAAGAAAGAAAGAAAGAAAGAAAGAAAGGAAGAAATGAAATGAACCCGCTCCGACGAGTGAGCGAAGCCCGCTGGCTCTTTACTCGGCTTCCCAAAGCGCGCCCGACGCGCCAGTTTTATCAGCACGCCAGCCCCGACTACGATGACGACAAGGACAAAGAGTGAAACTTGTTTATGCCCACGGCTGCTGCCACACAGATGCGAGCGAGCAGCACGCGCTGCGGAGAGAGGGTATCCGCCAGAAGAGACCGGCGCAAAAACGCCCGGCCATCCGCATTCGCGCGTCGCCCACTCGCCGACCGAATATGCATTCGTTCACGTGTGAAATATTAAACGGACGGACGGCCGAGGGCGAGAGACAGAGTGGATCGAGACCCCCCCTCGCAGCTAGCGCCGAGAGAAGAGCGAGGAATTGGGTGCGGCAGCGAACGAGCGCACGTTTTCGTGGGGGAGGGGGGAAGAGGACAGCGGGACCGCCGCCGCCATCCATTTGATTAGGCGAAATACAATAACGCCCAGCAGCCATCATCGCCGCCGCCAGTGCGGTACAGCCGCGGCTCGTCGCAGTGCCCCCCTCCCCCCCCTCCCCCCCCGGCCCCTGTCGCCGCTTCGAAGGGAGCGTCTCCTACCAAGAAAGAAAGAACTCGCACGGACGCCCGCCCGTCCATTCAAATTCCTTTCGCTAGATATGCGCATAACGTCGTCGCCGCCGCCGCTCTCGTATTCCCTCTCTTCATTCCTCTCGCTACTTGCATTTCTCTATATGCTTCTTCGCGAGTGCTCTTCGAAGCCCGGCTGTGGAGGAAAGAGACCGTCGCGGAGAGATGTCCCGCGGTGTGGTCCGCTACGGCTACGGCGGGGCAGCGGCGTCTGCTCCTGCCACGGCTGCCGGTATGGCCTTGCGCATTGGTCTATTGCGGGGACAACGACGGCGACGAGAAATTGAATATCAGCGCGTGCGGGCGCATATTTGTGCGGCACGGTGCGCGCATATCCGTGTCGGTCATCTGTTGCTGAGGCCGCTGCCCTGGGGCCCTATACAAAAGGTGTCACGACGAGTAGTAAGGCAGGGGATGCGAGGTCGAGCTGGGCTTGACGGCCTGGGTCAGCGAGGCTTTCGCGCACTCCATTTGGGCACCACCGGGCGCCGCGCGACGACAAGTGCGACGCACGCACAGCTTTGAAGTGCGGGGGTGAAGCCGAACCACGAAGGCGACGATGTCAACAAGGCGACGCGCTTCGAATGCATGCGCACGAATGGGCAAGGTGGAGGAAGAGTGCCAAGCGGACACCGATGGCCCCGACTCGTTCTAAAGCTTGTAGCTCGGAGTACGATACTGCGAGCGTACTGGAATGGATATTGAGGAACATGGTTTTCTGCTTTTGGTTACATCGTCTGCACCACACTCTCCAACCCCGTGTTCCCTTCAGGGTGCCGACAAGGCAGGTCGGCACAGCCTCCAGTCGCGTCACTGTTCATCTGCTCGGTGAGAAGTGCTCCGGCTTCTGATCGCACGCCTTCGGGCTTCGGCTGTGTTGCCAGCCCGCGGACGCAACGCCCTAGCTCCAGTGGATATTCTGAAAACTGCCTGAATTACGGCCAGTTATTATTAATAATCCACCTACAAGCGACATCCACCAGAAGTCCACGCGCTTCGGGGGCATGTTGCGGCGGACCTTCTAACACCGTCTACAGCCAAAAGCTTAATAAAGAGACGATTTTCGTTCCGGCATTTAGTTAGTGCAGTGCCGGACATATTTGCAGAGAGATTTTTCTAGTTGCATTTGCTACTGCGGAAAGTAACTGTTGTGTTCATTTCTGGCGGTATACATTTCTCTGGGTGTCCGTTATTGCAGCACCCCGGTTCGAAAGTGCGTCATTAATTCACTGATTTGGGGAAAATTCACTGGCGGCCGGCGCCTGAGAGCCAGTAATACACGGAACAGTTCACACCCTGCGCAAGATGGTAGCATAACCAAGACTGGCGCTTCTTTTCAAGGGAAAACATTATCGGCGAATTAAACGCGCTTCAGTCAGCGGTCCCCGAACTTGTTATTTATCAGCCACGCTGTACGCTAAGAACCACGAGCCTTTTTAGTACAGTTCCTCCCGCTGCTGACTGAACGAGGAAAGAATCGGAGCTCCTAGCCGTGACGCACATCATCGCAGGAAAAACAAAAACCGCGCGCTTTTTCACGCATCGCGCGAACGCGAACAATACGCGCTCAATCTGCATGCGAGCGGCTCGCATCAAATTGCAAAATGGCGCGAAACATGGCGGGGCCCGCGAAAAACGAAGGAAAAATACGAATGCGGGGAGGACAACGACGAACCATGCTCGTCGGTCGGTCGGCGCTCGCCGTTCATCATCACGCGAGTGATTCAGACAAAAGACAGCGGTACCGTCCGTCCGTCCAGACAGGCCGGCAAAGAAGAAAAAAAAAAACAAGAAGCTCCGCACGCCCCTCTCACACGCGCGCACACACCCTCCGCCACGCCGCTCTGCAGGCGAGGTGCGAGTGGGGGGGACGCGCTAACGATCTCTCGCCCCGTATGTGTATATGCTCGCCCGAAATGATAAACTCGCGTGCGAGCAACACTCCGCTTCTGCTGCTTCCGATGCTGCTGCCGCTGCCCTTTCCCTTCCTCCTCTTCCTCCTCGGCACCTTTTCTCCGAACACAGAGAGAGAGAGCCGCGGCCGGCAGCACGAGTGTGCGGTGATGGCTGAATTCGATTTGGGTCGCCACCGCATCCCTTCGCGATGAGGAGGAGAAAGAACGAAGACCCACTGACGCGCGAGCGCACGATGGATGAATAGACGACGGCCAGGCGAAAGAACAACAACGGGACGGCGCCGGGGAAGAGGAATACGTTTTCCCTCTTCCCACCTTCGTTCTCTCGCCGAATCGCAGCGTTGTGCGATCCCTCATTCGAGCAGGCACATAACGTGCGCCAGGGATTTCAATCACGCAGGTATAGGGAGAGGGCCGACCGGCAATGCGCACGGAGCCTGCTAATCGGAAAGCAAAGAAAGCGAAAGAAGAGGGCAGAAGAGGAGAGAAAATGCACGGACCGAGGCACGGCGTTTAGCGCGAGAAGCGAGATCAAGAAGAGAAAGCAGAGCCCCTCTACTCGGACGCATGCACACGCCTGCTGGCAGCGCCGTGCCCGTAATGAATGATCGAGAGATGCAGCGCCGCCGCGCAATCGAGATCAGTCCCTGCGGGCAGGTGCATGCACGTCTCGGGCGCCCCGACGAGCGATGGGCCTCGAGTATAGCGCGGCCGCTTTGCCTCCGAGATTCTTTTCCGTTACCCTGCTTATTCTTTTGCCAGTTCTAGCTGCATTCCTGGGTCCTTCTGCAAGACCACGCATTTTGCTTGGTTCCTTCTCACTATTTTCTTCACTGCGTTTTGCACTGAATGCTTGTTGGAAAAGATTGCTTAGTTCGCACGAAATTAAGTCGTCATTACGTGACCAAGTAATACGATAACATAAGTTTATTTAAGTAGGTCACTTGACCCTATTAATTTAGTCTTATCCAATACGATGCGTTTTATCGCCTCGATCTAAAAAAGAAAGGGAAACAGTGCTTGGACCAGCAGCCAAGGATTTGTCGTGGGTCGTAATGTCAGCGAATAATTGGGCTACGTCATCCGTTAAACTTCTTACTCGTGGCCCCTTAAACTGCTGACTCTGAAGCCCGTGTAACTTTACGTGAACGCCCGTTTGAAGCTTTTACTTCAGTTCTTACAAGGAGAGAGGCGCGGACACCAACAGCGTGCATCTGATAATGCACTGTTATAGTTTAAAACAATGCTTGCCACTCGGCTCGGAAAAGTGCAGATGCGAACTAAAGGAGAGCCCTTATTCGCAGATACTATGAAGAGCGCAAGAACGCCGACAATAAGTATCTGTGCAGTTCGAGCGGGTCACCTCGCGAATATGCCAAGGGCAACGCAGATGTATAGTGCATCTTGAATTCCCCAAAAACAGCGAACTGATGCACTTTACCCTTGCGTCCAACAAGTTCCGCGAGCAGAGCACGTCTGAGAGAGACGGTTAGAAAACTTATTGCCTCGAACAGCCCTGCATGTAAAAAAAGAAAAAATGAAAGCAAACAAAAATAGGAACTGCGAGGATCCCTGAAGAAATCCGATAAATTAGTTTCATCCTCTGTTTCACGTGGTCCCGTTGTTTCCCATTCCCTTTCCCTTCACATATGGAAGCACATACATACTACCGGTCATTAGAATACAAAAGTGAGTTCCTGCAGTGTGTGTATACCGCGTATTGTGACGACGCCAAAAATTTCTTCTTACTTCGCCCTCTGTCACCGCAGGGTTGATGACGGGTTTTCGCAGGCCGGCAGAAACAAACAAAAAAAAAAGATAGAAGGGAGCATGGAGCGGGATCGCTGCAAAAACACGCGCGGTATATAGGAAGAGGCGGAGAGGGTGACACTCGAAAGCGCTACACACATCGGCGCACGGCTGGATTGACTTGCAAATAGGCCGCTGCTGTTGCTGCTGCGTCTTCCCGATGCGCTCGCGGCACACGCGGTGTAAGGTGCGCGCGTGCTTAAAGCTCCACACCCGGCTCGGTACGGGGGTGCCAACAGATCGGGAACATTAAACGCTTATTCTCGCCGACGACGTCGCGTTCATCGGAGGCGCCGATGAGATTCCATCGGGACCCCGATGAAGGTCGTCGGCTCCCGATGATGAAAGACCTCGGGGGCTTCCAAACCACCACCTCCGCCTCGATCCAGTGCTCTCTGTATATCGCGAATTATGCGTGGGTGTCGCGTATTTATTCCCCCTATTTTCGCACAGCCCGCACTCGCTCGGGAAAGCCCACGGAGTATATGTATATACTATATAAGCGGTTGTGCTTCGGTTTAAATTCCCCGAAGCCCGCGTAATAGATACAAACGGCGTTATTCGGGTTGAAGGAGGCGAAGCGTTTTCTGTGCTCCGCGATAATCGGCTGTTTACTGTGCGAGCCGCTGGTGCGGTAATTTCGCGAAAGTTGTCAGCTGTGAGCATTTCCAAGTTATTTGATTTTGAACAATACGTATACAGGGGCGATGGAAAGAAGCGCGAACAGAGCGGAGCCTGGGCGCTCTGCTCTGTTCGCGCTTCTTTTCATCACGCTTTTACTTCGGTGGTAGCAAAAAGACGCTAGAGTCGTCCGTGATGCATTCTAGGACGACTCTAATGTATTTTTCTTACCACCCAGGTAGAAGAGTGGTCAAAAGAAATTTGAACAGCGAAGCGCGTAGGGCGCCGCGTTGTTCGCGTTTCTTTCCATCGCGATAGTACGTACACAGAAGTAAGAGTTCATAACTTTCTCTACACAGGTTATTTGTATTGCATGCGATAAGTGCTCAGGAGTACAGTTTCGCCGCTTTATGCTAACAGATGGGAGGCTGATTGCTGCTACACGCAAACTAAGCAGCCGAAATATCGGAATGCCTGAATACATCAAAGGGTGCAGACGTGTCACCGCATTGCTTCTCTAGAAGTCGAGATGGGAAGTATAAGAACGAGCGCAGGAAAAAGTGAATTAAGAATACGTATTGTGAATCAGGTTGGACGGATTGTGCGCATGCTCGTGGGTGTTCCTAATTAGCGTGGACGGGTGTGCCACGAGCTTAGGGCTTATGGGGTTCAACATCCCAAAGCGACTCAGGGTGTGAGGGACGCCGTAGTGGAGGGCTCCGGGTAATTTCAACCACATGGGGTTCTTTAACGTGACATCCCAAAGCGACTCAGGCTGTGAGGGACGCCGTAGTGGAGGGCTCCGGGTAATTTCAACCACGTGGGGTTCTTTAACGTGCACTGACAGCGCATAGTACACGGGCCTCTAGCATTTCGCCTCCATCGAAATGCGACCGCCGCGGCTGGGATCGAACCCGCGTCATTCGGGTCAGCAGCCGAGCATCATAGCCACTGAGCCACCGCGGCGTTAGGTGCGCTATGAGTGATAAAGTGTTAAAACAAAGAATAAAGGGAGCAAAAGAGAGAAAAAAAACGCGAAAGAACGCTGAGGTCACTTACGCATGACGATGTGCTTGGAAAAATGCTCTGTAGAATAGCTGCACAAACGACGAAGTGCATTGGAATATCACAAAACGCACAACCTATTCTCCTACACTGTAAGCGATAATACAACCCATTTACTCACGGGATTAGCTTGGTACGAAAAATAATTCTACTGTATGCTCAATAGACTGGAGTCCAATCGGCGCGCCTTCGCCTCCGAGTAGGTCTACGCCGCCGCCGACAGACAGGGTATTGGGGCGGCCCCTCTTCGTGAAGGTGGTCTTCGTCGTCGTCGCCAGCCCGCGTGATGAAACGTCGTTACGCGAGAGTCATTAATTGCCAACGATCTTTCCCTCCCCCTTCTCAGCGCCGCCTTTCGAACCGGGGGGTGGCTTTCGCCAACAACGTCCACGCCGCGGCCGAACAAGGAGCGAAGGCTACAACACGCGCGCGTGTGCGCCGATCATCGATGAACGGGCCATCGCGTGAGCACCGCGGAACCGTCGTCGCTGACAGTTGCATGCACTACAGCCGAGAACGGATCCGCGGCTTGAAACATCGAGAAATCGGCGAGTCTCAAACGTGGCAATTGGGAAGACCTTTAGTTCGGAGTCACGGCCAGGGTATACGTGAAAGTGGTGAGTATTCTAACTCTTGTGTCCTCTAGCTGAACACAGTGCGAAGAACAACTGGCGCTCCTAATCTCCGCGACACTACGCTATGTGCAATGCCTCCGGCAAAGTGACCTGCAAGGACACTAAGCCCCATTCGAAGCTCACAGCTTCACCGCCACTGCATGCAACTATAGCGACACCACGCGGGAGCAGAGCGCCAACAAAAGAACAATGGCTTCTTCTTCTTGGAGCTGCCGCGGTTTCGTGCCTGCCGTTCGCGGTGCTGCTGCTGCTGCTACCCCCGTGCTTCGGGTGGCTCCAAAAAGCGGACCCTGTACGGTTGTGGACGCATCGAGCGGCCCGACCGATAGGGCCCCCCCGTGTGTGTCGATGGCATTTTCTCCTCCACCGGATCGCTGCTTATCCGCTTTCGAACAATTGTGGCCCCGTACCGGACCGCGGTGGTCGCCGGGGACTTGGCGATCGACGGCTCCTTGTCACGGAAGGCGCGTCTTCTCCGGACGTCTCTCTCCTTTCTACGGTGCCCCGTATACGGCCCCCAGTCGATGGCTCCGGCATGGCGCTGCACTTTGGCTCACAAGGAGCAATGGTAATCGGCCCTTTGTAGGACCAACTTTGCCAATATAGTCACAACATTGGAAATAACGATCCTTCATACGACCAGTTTTGCCAATAGTCTCCCAATATTGTGCCGATTACCTGCGCTGCTTATTTCCTCTGATCCTGCGTTATTTTCATGCACCACTGCTCTTCGCAGTTCGGGCACACGGGATCGGAGCAGTGAAAGCTTTCCTGGAAGAGGCCCAAATACGCGTAACAAGAGGGCAGAGATGACAATAAATATTCGCGCGTCCTGCGGTCGTGCCGCACTCATGGCTTGGGATGTCGAACCACCAAATCTGGTCTACGTTGAGGAGGTTCGCTTCATGCGTTCGATTCGCGCGACGACCGCGGCTATCGCTCGTAACGTGACGAAAAACATGGCATGCAGGGTTCCCATCTGCCCGACCGAGCTTCCGAGAACTGTGCCGTTGATGGGCCAGAATGATACAAAGGTGCTACTCCAGTTTCGTTCTATTCTTGTCATTTTTAGACACACGTCACTGGGGCAAGCGACGTAATTTCTGGGTGTAATGCCATTTCAGGCTTTGATGAAGGCGAAAAAAAAATTGTTAGAAAGGTACTGGAATAAAAATATAATATCACTCTCAGCCAGGTTCTGCCGTATAGCATGGATTTAGCTTCCTAAATGGTGCTCGGCTTACAAATTTTTAAGCGCGTCCTTTGCCGCGACTGATCCGGAGTTCCCGGGTTCGAACCCGACCGCGGCGGCTGCGTTTTTATGGAGGAAAAACGCTAAGGCGCCCGTGTGCTGTGCGATGTCAGTGCACGTTAAAGATCCCCAGGTGGTCGAAATTATTCCGGAGCCCCTCCACTACGGCGCCCCTTTCTTCCTTTCTTCTTTCACTCCCTCCTTTATCCCTTCCCTTACGGCGCGGTTCAGGTGTCCAACAATATATATGACAGATACTGCGCCATTTCCTTTCCCCAAAAACCAATGATTATTATTATTATTATTATTATTATTATTATTATTATTATTATTATTATTATTATTATTATTATTATTATTATTATTATTATTATTATTTGCCGCGACAGGTGCTCGACAGCCTGCTATAAAGACGCTGCAAAAAAGGGCATATACATACCGCTGCATACACGAGAGCTGCCGAAGTCACCCGCGCCCTGAAACAGCGGCCCTGCGCCCTCGCAGCGAAGATGGCATGATAATATGACCCACATATGTGGTGTGGGAGTAGCAGCAGAGTATTTAATGCCTCATTAAAAAAATCGCTAAAATGGACGACTCATGCGAGCAACTCCAATGGCATGTCATGTGCACATGACAGTCTGCCATTCTGGTGATTCCCATATTAACCCACGAAGAGGAATTTTGGCCGTGACTGGTGCTTTCTCTACTATACACCAGCCAGTTATGTGGTGGAGATTTCAGAGGCGTCCGACTGGATCACTCAGGAAGCATTTGCTGATAGCGGATTTGCATGCGCATAATTAAGAGGTTCTTTCTTATGTAACCGCAATGTTACCGCTTGAAATCCACGACAGATACATTAAAAACCACCCTCACAAACAGGCGTTGGGCATACTGGACCGACTGCGACGCAGAAGGGCTGCACGCAAAACGTGTTTAGCACAGCCAACTGACACAGCCTCGTCAAAAAATTGCGCCTAAATCCACAGGTAGAAAGAGGCTGACGGGTGAAGGTCCGCGCACGATGGATGATATTATTTCCAAACTCGCTGCGTGGTGCACACAGGAATGCACGACAACCGTCACTCGGCGAGAAGAGCATTGAAAAAGTAATATTATATTAATTTCTGTGACATGCTTGCAAGCTACACTGCCAGTTAACATGACGCTCCGCAGGTGGGCACAACGGAGACGCGTTGGGAATGGCCGAAGTGATTAGGTTATGCGCCATAATACCTCCAAATGCGAAAAATTCATTTTTAAAGCAGTTTAGATATTTAGGGCGGGCAATTAGATAAGCGTTGTTTATGTCCAATTCACAGCGCACATCCTCTCATCCTCCCCCCCCCCCCCCCACCCCCCTCGCCAAACACCGTTTTTCCACGTAGAGGAGGCAGCCTTGGCGCGAATGGAGATCGTACATCTTCGTAACAAAGCTCGCCCGGAGCCAGGTACACTGGATAGTTTGAGAGGCGCGGGGTGTTAATTCTAAAATGTGCGGCGGCGTCCGGCGTTCACGAATCCAGCGCCCGAGTGAACGCGGGCAGTGTTCGCTATCAAAAGGAGAACGCCACCCGCGCGCTGGCTTCAGGCCACGCACATACACGTTTCGCGTATGCGGAATCACTCACAAGAAACGCCGCGGTGCGCGCTGTAAAGTATAACGAGCATTGCAATTAGGAAACACAAACTTCTGACCGGGCCAGTCGACTTGGCCCGCACGGCGGCGGCCTCTGGTGCGAAATTGCGCCGGTCATTTGCGAAAAGGCGTGCGCGCTCGGACTTCCTGTTGGCCTGAAGTAGCCAAGCAGAACCACCACGCCGAACGCAGTGTGCTGCAGCTCTCTCGGGCGCCCGGTTCTGGAGCATGCCCGGTGGTTCGCCGAAAACGAGGAATCGGGTTCAATGTTCTAAATCAACCGGCTACATACTCACAGACACCTCGCACGCACGCTGCATACGCATCGCACAGCATGCCCGAGAGCCGTCTTGCGCAAAAGCACGTGCGTGAACTATACGGCGAGGGAAATGCTCGCCTAGCTGGGAAAACGAACTTGCATTACGCATGGACCGGCGGCGAGATGAATAATGACACCGGACAGCGAAATGCGAGGGCGTTACGTATTGCGTGCGCTTACATGAGCCACTGTATATACAAAACTTGGCAGCTTCTTTCTCGGCGCGTACGCGCGCGCTCGGACAGGCGCGCAGCACGCTCATTACCATAATTAACCTGAAAAAGGGAGGCCTACTCGCGCGAGCTTTCTTTGTAGCTTGTCTGGCGAAGGCAGTGACACCGCCGACGGGTTACAGTGACCAGAACGAGACCCCGTGGAGCGGGGATACGTACATGCAGCGAGCGCGAGCCGTTCCTTGGTTCGTCCGGGCGCAGACCGATGCGCTAAGAGAGCCTCATTTCTAGAGGCGAGCAGAAGCCCTCGGGCTCGGCGAGCCCGTTGATGAAACGGAGAGATAAGCCCCGCGAAGAGGAGCTATACGCGGCGGATCGCCAACGCCGCGCGAGTCGCGCTCCACAGCGCGCACATATTTCTCTCGCCTGCACGGGACCGACCGCTCCTTCGGAACCATGCCGCTGTCCGCCAGGCTAGATCTTCATGAGTACACGAGGACGGAGGGAAAGGGAAGGGATGCTGACGGAGGGAGAGGAGGGGATCAGCGACATAGCCTTCGAGGAGAAGGAGGACGACGTTGCTGCAGTAATGTCCTCGCGCTTCTGAAGAAGAAACGAACGAACGAACGAACGGCACCGCGTTATCTGCAAATTCTGCCGCCGCTTCTGGCGGAACAAGCAGAGATGACTATAAGGTTCCTGCGTATATGGCTCTATATACGGTCAGCCACGCCGCCGCTCGGGGGAGAGCCCGGCGCAACCATCGGTCACGGGAGGATTGCGAGGAGGCGAAGCTGCGGATAAAGGGGGGAGGGGGGGGGGGGTCACGCGAACGCGAGAGCCTTCTTTCGCCGTCGACGAGCTCGGTGGCGCCATTCCGGGTAATTGGATCTTCGACGGCCAACGCTGCTGCTGCTTCTGGCGAGGAGAGATCTCGGGAGCCTAATGTCCGCTCAAATATTAAGAGCGAGGCGCCGTCATCTGCAGGCAGCGGCACATCATCGCGTCGCCGAGATGCTGCTTGCGTGGCCGCGCAGAGACAATTCCCCCTTCCGAACGGCTGCTCTCTCAGGCTGAGGAGCCAAGCCGCCCGGAGATCATCGTCCGCGGAAGTGGAGGCGATCCTGTTGCCGACAAGCGATCATCGCTCAGCGGCGTCAGCGATTGTCATGAATCTTTGTTTGCCGGGGCAGAGCGTGAAACCACGCCGTGTAGGAAAGAGGAGATATTTGGCCATATATATGTTACGGGACACATGAGGCGTCTAACCTGCGTCGATCTTCAACAGTGACACTGTCTTCAGCACAGAAGGACGGAAACATAATGGAGGAAGGGGACAGGAACAACGACCTCGGACATTTCGTGGGCAGCTACAAGACCAGAGAAAACAAGGGTGGACAGATTGCATTTGCTGCAAGCCTCGGAAAGACGCTAGTGTATACGAATAGAGAGAGCGAGAGAGAAAGAAAGGCGTTTCAGGCAGGGAGGTTAACCAGGCCTGGTTTTCAACCTTATTCATGGTGAAGAAGAGGATAAAGGGGGTGAAAGCGAAGAGAGAGAGAGAGATGAGGAGGAGGCTAGTCCTCTTTATCAGGCCATGGTCATGTGGTCTGTACGAACAGAAGCTGGAGTGCGTGGCTTTTAAATGCCGGGGTTTAAATGGAGGCATTCTGTGCCGATGAAAGTTGAGGACACGGTCCTAGAAATTCGCCTTCCGTGAGGCCGTCCTAATGCGCAGGCAGTTCTGAGCATTCGGCTCTCGGTTTGCTGACGCGAACTGTCCGCTTCAATGGAAGCAAATTATGAGGCACAAGATACATGTTGCTCACTCAGGAGTCAGTACAAAAGCTGAAAAAAATGTGTAATGTATCTGCCCTGCAACTAAACATCGGTGAAAGGAAAGGGGAACGACAGAAAGAGGGGGAGAGGCAACATGGGAGTTGGAGATGTCATGATACAATGAGCAACATTCATTGCCCAAAACGCTGCACACGTTCATGAACACACAGGCTAGCGCATGTGTGTTCCTCGAGGGATGTTGAAAGCATAATACATCAGTGGTATCTAACACTATGCTCTCCTCAGTGCATGCAATGCGGAAAGTTGGCTAACCTATACCCCATGGTGTGGGCATGGCAGTTCAATCCAATAGTTGACCCAATTCCAGAACCCTCGCAGTGGGGCGCCATTCTGCTCAGCGACGACCTTGACCAACAGAACTGGTTGGCGGGGAGGGGCAACGCAGCATCGATAACCAGTGGATTGCCGGACTAGGCGGCCCAGCCCACATGCTCTAAGAAGAATGTGCGCCAGTACGAGAAGTTTTCATTCAACACGCGAGCACGTGAACATAATCTCCACGTGTGTTTAAAGACGGGGGCATAGTATAAGGCCAAACCAGGGCCTACTTCGGCTACATAGCCTCCTATCGGCGGGATTCCCGTTTTTTTTTTTCTTCTCACTCGAGGTTACAGTCGTGCAGCGCATCTGGCCGAGAAAATCGCGAGCACCCCGCACGAGTGCCACCATCCACTCAGAGAAAGCCGGCGGGGTCGCGAGCGCGCATGGCAGTGGAGATACGCTCCAATTTACGACAAGCACGCGACAGCAGTTGAAGGGATCTCGCGACGATCATTGGATGCACTTTAACTTTGTTAGGGCGTCCGGTTTCCAAGCTGCCAATTTCGGAGCTCGCAGAGGCAGCGAAGGCGGCTACGACAGCAACCAGCTTTCGGCTGCTTGCCGTCGCTCGCCAAACGGAAGAACCGCCATAAAACCAAAGAGGGAGTCGGCGACGTCCTCCTCGACCCCACACAGTTACGTGCAGCGCGGCAGAAGCTTTTGAGTGCGCAGAAAATGGCACGTTATTCTTATCGGAGAGGAATAGAAAAGAAAAAAAAAAGAAGAATGGGACCTCTCCTGATTATATACGTCTTTTCATTGAACTGTATTGGGCGCGTACAAGCGCCCACAGAGGACAATAATCCTGACCCTGACGGGAAATGTTGCAAGCAACACCCTTATAGGTCTTCCAACTCATTAATGTTACAAGGAAAGCTAGGTCTAATAGCGTAACTGCAAAAAAAAAAAAATGCTCGCAACAATTACGCATCACCGGAAGTTGTGTTTATACTATAAGGTTCGTAGCGAGCGTGTAGTGTACTGCTGCCGTCTATTAAAAACGTATTCCTGCCTCCCTATTGCTCCAAGTACACTCTGACGTCATTTGTTACAGTCCCAGCATATGGCTCACTATATGGACGAATCGAGATAAGAAGCGGATGCGTATGTACACTCTGCTGGAATGCGTCCAGCGCCTCGATTGCACTGGTCTGCCGTCGTGCTGTTGCGTCGGCGCTGTACAGAACTGCGCAGCCAGCGAGCGCGGCCGTCGCCTCCGCCTCACAGCTCCCGCGACGTGTCAAGATGGCCGCCGCTGGAAGAGAAACGAGCTCGCCTCGAGATCATCCCGTTGCGCGCCGAGGTCGTTGAACAAATGCAACGAGGGAGCCGGAATGAATTGACAGCGTCAGATGCCGCCGCCGTCGCCTTCTACGGAGGCGCGAGAGAGGAGATGGGGTGCCCCGTGTCATCCGACGCTGTGCCGTACTACATGCCTCGTCGTCGGCTGGCGTCAAGCCGAAAGGCGCGCATCCTCCGTCCTTCGCCGAT
Organism: Amblyomma americanum; assembly: GCF_052857255.1. Taxonomy (NCBI): domain Eukaryota; kingdom Metazoa; phylum Arthropoda; class Arachnida; order Ixodida; family Ixodidae; genus Amblyomma; species Amblyomma americanum. The sequence continues at coordinate 53,041,001 of NC_135498.1, forward strand.
TATTAGAGCCGCGTCGTCCACGGCGAGGAAAGCCGAGGCGGCGGCGGAACGCCCCTTTTATCCGTCGCTCGTGCGCGCACGCCATGGACGGCGTGCATCTGTCTTTCTAGGCCCTGTCACCGGGTCGACGAGACGCGCTTGTGTAATTGCCGCTGCAGCGTATGCCCCCGACCAACTTCCTGGTCACTTCGGAGCTGCGCCAATTCCTCGTTACATGACAGTTTGCTTCCTCGCTCGTCGCGTTCTACGCCCCGTAAGACAACTCCTCGAGCACTAAACAGGGCGCGATTACTACACAGAGGGGTCGCAGTACGCTACATTTCAACAGATTAGTCCACTGCTACAAAATCTCGACGATTGAAGCCTTCATTTAAATACTAAAGCATGAGTGTGATCAGATCGCGAGACGGTAGGTGGATTTCTCTATAGGGTCATGTAATTGAGTCGGACCGCGTGTGATTGTTTCTCCTCAGCTACAAAATAGTAAGCCATTGCCTTCTTCTTTCTATTGTTTATGTTTAACAAAATTCGACGTGCCAAAGACGAGGGTGCGTCTATGAGACGTGCCCCACTCGAGGGTTCGGTAATTTCTTCAACGCACACCAGGATATCAATTCAGTGGCAAGTATTGTAGCGAGAGCTACACTACGCTACCCAGTCGAACATTTCGCCGTGAGCCTGGGAGGCCGATAGTGCGCACGCGCGAAACCAGAGAGGAGCAGCAGGTGCGCGGCGCATGACGTCAGAGTTGGCCGCTGCGCCGGTCCGACTACGCCCGCCGGCGCCCCGCGTGAATGCGCATGCGCGGCAACCGGAGAAGGGCAGCTGATGCGCGGCGCATGACGTCAGAGCTCGACCGCCGCCGCGGCCGCGTGTGGGGTCGTGTGCATAAACTGCGTATGTGCGGCTGTGTGTATAAAAGTTGAGGTGATACGACTCGGTGTGGTAATAATTTCAATAGGGAACAAGACTCTCTTAGTCGATTCATGAAAGAGAAGTTTGATCTTAATTTAGCTAGCGATCCTCGCATTCAGACTACAAAGTGGGGCACTACCATTGACCTTGTGTATCTGAAAGAAACCAACCAGTCTAAATACTGTGTAGGCAGCATTGAGACAACTGCGTGCTACTTTACCGATCATCGGGCAGTGTTTATCTCTGTCAAAACAATTGAATAAATACACAATGCGTTTCACCGAATAGTTCTTCAATGCCTAACATTATAATCACAGCAACAAGCTCGACAACATGCGTAACCAGGGGGGTGGGGGGGGGGGGGGGGACTGCAGCTCTCGCTACGTATATCCTGGCATAGCTGAGCTAAGCCACTGCCATTTTTTTTTTGTACCTTGTCTGCGTCAAAATGTTGCCTTAGCTGTCGGAATCGAACCTACGACCACGTGATGAGCAGAAGAACGCCACTAAAACAAATCAGCGTTTGCGGGTCTCTTGAACTATTATATACAAATGGCGAACTTTACTCGAATGCTATCAGCGGTCCACCTTCATCCGAATGCATAAGGTACATGTACCTCTTTTTTATTTCTAAACGCAAGCATACTGTGTCCGGCAGCTGTATAATAGGAAGGACCCCAGTAAAGATAGGTTCGTTCTTCTTGGTCGTGGTGAGATTTCGTATAACTCGTATACCGGGCTCCACCACCGGGTGCCCCACCGTCCGAGACGAGACGGTATAACAGACGAGATCCGGCAAAACTTGACTGAAGGAAGGAAAACTGAAACTTTATACAGGAATTCACATATTTACAACAGAATAAACGGCAAGCATGATTACATGGAACTGGCTAAGGGAAAATCTTCCCTCCTTGGCATCGCCAAAGATGCAAGGGATCTAAATCTAGCTCAGAACGCCTTTTCCCGGCTCCGGACCTGGTTTTAAAGATCTAGGAGACTGGCCCACCCCTTGCATCACCCAATCACAAACAACTAACACCTGATTGGTTCAAAAACTGTATGGCACGCCTTCCCGCTTCGGCAAGGTTCAAAACCCTTTCCCTAAAATGCCCAACACGAAAAGAACATCAAAATAGCTATACGAACATGGCATTCCGGGAATAGACACTCGAAATGATTGGCCCACCAGGTTTAGGTGGCACGCCCCATGCCTTCACAGTATTGCTCACACTCTCGCCCCCAGAAGAAAAAGCAAAAACAACCTCCCATTGTGCCCGCAGGCGCAATCGTTTTCCTTTGACTCTCGTCCGGCCCGCAGCTGTTCCGCACTTAGTCCTGTCATCGGACCACAGCGGGGCGCCTCTCGTGCGCATACGCGGCTTAGCTTGCCGCTGTTACGGACGAGGCGCGACAACATTCCGGGAGGGTCCACGCGACTGGGAGTCGTCTCTCGACAGATGCTTCAAGGAGGCGCCGGCGTGTCCGCGGTGCCACTAATGCGCGCGGCGGCGTCAACGAGGGATCCGCATCTGTTGTTTACGGGGGTTAAAATGGACGTCCGCCGCCCGGGACAATTCCCCGAAACCGACGTCCCCATTAGCTCACGGCACGGGACCCCCCCGCGGGACGCGACGACAGTGTGTCGGGTGTCGGCAAGGGCGGCGGGCCGCGGCGCCGCGAGCCATCGGCGGTGGACGCGGCTGTGTTTGTTTAAGGCGAGCAGCTAAATGCTCCCGCCTCGGAAAGAGACCCCGTTTTCCCGTAATGAAACCTTCTGCGCGAGGGCAGCGTCGGCCTTTCGGTCCCCGCGCAGCGTTGTGCAGCGCAGGTGCCTGACCTTCGAAGCCGAGTGGGCCCCCATTAGGGTTGTTCATCACTGCCGCAGAGACAGCAGGAACCATAATGTGCCGGAAGTGGCGAGAGTGTGTTGGGGACGCGTCCTGGCAGCCCACGGACTGGGCGCGTGATCGACCTCACAGTGATTCAACGCAGCTGCCCATTCGATCCCTTCACACGCCCCCCCTAAGATTCTACCAGGGGCCCAAATGGCACCTTGTAGAATTATAACACAACGAGGGATCCCTTTTCGCCTATAAAATCGCTCTGAGGGCGACCTAAGTAGTGGGGATACTACTGCAAACACATCGCAACGCTGCAAACAAATTGCGACACTGCAAACAAATTGCGACACTGCAAACACATTGTGACACTGCAAACACACTGTGACACTGCAAACACATTGCGACACTGCAAACAAATTGCGACACTGCAAACACATTGTGACACTGCAAACACATTGTGACACTGCAAACACATTGCGACACTGCAAACACCCAAACGAGCGGATTACACCGCAGTTCCAGTTACTGCCACAGCACACGTCACTGGGTTTGCTCTTTGGTACACATGTCCTCTCTTCCTTGCCCCCCGGCGTGATCATTGCTGTCTGCCTTCCAGCTGTCGTTCGGCAACCTAGACAGCGCGTCAGCGTTACCGTGAGCGCTCCCTTTCCTGTGTTTTATCGACACATTATATCTCTGTAGGGCAAGTGCCCAACGCGTCAGCTTCGCTCCCTGAGGCGTGGTGAGAGTAAGAAAGGAGAGGGGGTTGTGGTCAGACACCACAGTAACCTGAGCGCCGAACAACCAGAGGTCGAACTTCCCCAGCCCCCAGATGACTGCAAACGCCTCTCTTTCTATGGTTGACCATCGAGCCTGCGTTGGAGAAAATCTGCAACTCGCGAACGCAATTGGCCGCTCGGAGCCATCCGCGGCACACTGGGAGAGACAGGCTCCCGCCGCAACCGCTGAGGCGTCCGTGTACAGCCAAAACGGCTTGCCAGCATCGGGCGTCCCGAGAGCCGCAGCTTCACAGAGTGCCGCCTTGAGTCGCTGAAACGCACTTTCAGCTTCCGCGGGCCACGGAATTTTGTTAGGAATCCTTTTCCCCGTTAGCTCTGTCAGCGGCGCTGCCACCTCCGCATAGTTGGGCACATAGCCCCGGTAATAACCGCACAGCCCGAGCACGCTACGGAGCTCTTTCTTCGTTTTCGGTGCCCTCAGTCCCCTAATGGCTTTCAATTTTTCGGGATCGGGTGCGTGATTTCCCGAGCCCACTATGTGTCCCAAGTAACGGATTGACCCTTTCGCCACCTGACACTTTTCCAGCTTAACTTTCAGGTTCGCCCTCTCTAACGCTGCGAAGACGGCGTGCAAGTGTCGTATGTGGTCAGGCAACGCCTCGCTGAACACGGCGATGTCGTCTAAGTACGCACACGCGTAGGCAGAATGCGGGAGTAAAAGCTCGTTCATGGCTCTTTGAAACGTCTGGGCCGCGTTTTTCAGCCCAAACGGCATTACCGTCCACGCAAACTGCCCCCGATGGCAGACAAAAGCGGTGAGTAGCTGAGCCGACTGTGCCAGGGGCACCTGCCAATACCCTCTTCTAAGGTCGAGGAGCGTAATGTACTTCGCCCTTCCTACGCTCAGAATGAGCTCCTGCTGCAACGACATCGGGTAGGCATCTGCCACTGTCCCCGCATTGAGCTTTCTAAAGTCCACACACATTCTCATCGACCCGTCCTTTTTGGGGACACAGACCACGGGATGGGCGTGGGGGCTTTCGCAGGGAAAAATCAGACCCATCTCAAGTAGCTCATCTACTTGCTTGCCCACTTCGCCTTTTAGGCTTGCGGGTATTCGATAAGGGTAACCTGACCTCGGTGTGAAGCCCTCCTCTAAAACGATCCTGTGTTCTCCTATTTTCGCTACTCCCGGCTTGTCGTCGAATAGGCCTCGGTGTTCGGTGAACACTTTGCGAATGAGGTCGCCTTCTTCCGCCTTCAGATGGGCCGTCATGTCCTTGGGGAGGACCGATACTGTAGCCCGCGTTGACACCGATCGAGGCACGTACTCTACTTCGCCAAACGCCCTGTCCTCATCAAATATCACCCCACCTGTCATTACGCGCTTCTGATACGGCCGTAGTTTGCTGGCGTGTACTAATTTTCGGGCACCTCCTGGCATCTGCACGAAGTACGAGTGTTCGCGATACTTTCCGTCAACGCTGCCCGGCCCTTTCCACTGCGGGAACATTTTTCCAGGACGTTGCTCGTCAAACACCAGCACACTGTCTCCTATCTGAAAAGTTTTGTCCTTCGCCCGCCTGTTGTACTGGGTCGCGTACGCGTTCTGCTGCTTCGAGCTCACTAATTGTGCCACCTCCGCTGCATGCTCTAGGCGCCTCTTCAGCTCCCGCATATACTGTGATGGGGACGGCCCCAGCATAGCTGGTACACTTATCTGTCCCGCCCAGCTGCGCTTTAAAACCCCCAGCGGACCGGTTGGTTCTCGCCCGTACAGCATCTGGAACGGGGCGACGCCCGTCGTGTCATGTGGTACCTCGCGGTACGCCCATAACAAGAAGGGCACAAACTTGTCCCATTCCTTTCCTTCCTCCTGGATGATATGATACAGCATGTTCTTAAATGTCCGGTTCCAACGTTCGACCGCGCCGTTACTTTCGGGGTGCCCCGGCGTTGAAAACCTTGGCGAGCAGCCTAGCCTCTTCAGAAACTCTTGTGTGAGTTCGGCCGTAAAGTTTGTCCCGCAGTCTGAGGCGACTACTTCCGGAATTCCCGTCCGGCTGAACACCGTCAGGAGCGCGTCACAGGTGGCCTTCGCACTGAGGGAGCGCAAGCACACCACCTCAGGCCATCGTGTGCACAAATCGATGATGCACAACGCGTACCTGTGACCCCTTCCTGAGGGTGGATCCAATGGACCTATAACGTCGACGTTGACCTGTTCGAACGGGTATCGAGGCCTCGTTAGCGGTTCTATCGGCACTCTGTCCGTCTGGCGGCGATCCGCCCTTGTCTGACACCCATGGCAGCTGTTACAGTATGCCCTTACATCCCCTTCAATACCTGGCCAATAAAACGTGTACTTGATTCGCGCCTTAGTTTTCCTGAATCCAAGGTGACCGCCCCAGTTTGATTCATGGGCTAACCTAAGTACTTCTTGACGTCGGGATTTAGGGAGCACCAGCTGCATTACTGGTTGCCCAAGCAAGTTTTCCTTATGGTAGAGGAGACCGTCTACTTCAGTTATGCCACCTTTCCCAGCCCTGGCGTTTTTCCACACTTCTTGCAATGTGGCGTCATTGCGCTGCTCCTCCCTGAAAACCGCCGAGGCGCTGCTTTCCTCGGTTACACTACGAGCTGTGTCTTCGGCGATTAGTGCGCCGCTCTCGCTTGCCCTGCCGACCACCGCGTGCACTTCCGCGTGGGGAGTTACGCCCTCCTTGACTGGTTTCTCTTCTAGCGGCCCGTGTAACTTGTCCCGTTCCACCCCCACGTGGTCTGCCACCTGACCGTCGTTCGCCTCTACTAGCCCTTTCATATCACACTCCTCCCTCAGTGACTCCCATGCTTCCTCCGAAAGCAAACAGTCCGTTCTCGACGCTAGCTTGTCGGTCAGAGCGCATACCACTGGCACCGCTTCTTCAATCTCGGAGAAAATGCCTGCCCCGCGGTTTAACATCAGGGGCACAACTGCAAGCTTAGCCCGTACCTTTTCACCAAAGGCTGACACCAATTCGATGGACCCATGTGGCTCCACCAGTCCCGGGGGTACTATGCTCTCCCGCACAACCGTGATTTCTGCGCCTGTGTCCAGAATTGCATTAATTTGCCTATTCTGACAAGACAGAGTTATCGGTCTTAGTTCGCTTTGTGCGGCCGCTCGTGCCTGTGTCGCCACCCGTGCAGTAAGGCTTTCCCCTTTAGCGTTAAGCGCTTTCGTGGGTGTTCGTCCCGAGCCATGCGGGCATTCGGCCCTCCTGTGACCCATCGACCCACACGAAAAGCACCCTTTATACTTCTGCTTCGTGTCCGGCCTTTGTATTCCTGTCGCCTCCCGTTTGGGTTGGTACGTATCTCGCTTTCCGTCTCGACCATTTGAGCTCTCCCCCTTTTTCTGCTCGTGCTTTTTCACTGCGCTGTTCTTTCCCTGCGCTTCCTCGAACGTCTGCAGTAATGCCGCCAACGTTGGCGCTTTCTTCCATCCCTCACCCTCCTGCAAAGTTACGTATCGAAGGGCGTCCTCAGACAGGGTGTTCTTTAGTTGGTCCGCCACTAGCAACTCAACAATTCCCTCCAACGTTTTCGCCCCCCTTTCCTCCACATAGAAATTGAGATAACTCTGCAGGCGAGTCGCAAACGCCCTCCAGCTCTCATTAGGCAGTTTTTTCGATGTTATGAACCTTCTGCGATATTCTCCCGCTGAGAGCTTAAGCTCTTCTAGCACCACTTTCTTCAGGACTTCGTACTCCTTATGCTGCGAAGGTGTCAAGCGCGTCGACAAGAACCGCACCTTATCCACTATTAGCGGAAATACAATTTGGCCCCACTGTTCCTTCGGGACCGCGTAGGCCTCCAGGGTGTGTTCAATCGACTCGAACCAGACAGGCACTTCTGCCTCTGCCGGGAACTTCGGGAGCACTCCCGACAACCATTTCGAGTACCGACAGAACTCCGCTCGCGAGTCGCTTCTCTCCAACGCCGTGGCGTTCTGCTCCAGGCTTACTCCTTTGTTGCTTGCTTGGAATTTTGCAAGTTCAAGCTGGACCTCGAGAGCTCGACGGTGCTCCTCAGCAGCTCTGGCCTCTTCTTTTTTAATTTCCAGAGCCATCTTGCTAATCTGAGCGTCAGACACAGACGAACTGTCCTCCGAAACAACCGTTTCCTCTCCCTCACTCATCGTGCTCGCTTTCCGCCTGTCCGGGTTTAAGTGTGCGAACCGGGTGTTCATGCACTCCCAGACCGCCTATCCAGACAGCAATGCCCCCGCCAAGGTGAAAGGCAAAGAGGACTCACCCACTGATGAGATGCACCTCGCTGGCGTCCGACTTTCGTCGCTGTCGCTGTCTCTCTGTCGCCGCCCGCTTCCCCACGCAGCTTCTCCCGACCGGCTACCGCCTTGCGCTGCTGGTCCACCCTTGGAGTCTCCGCTGCTGGTTCCCTTGGAAGCTGCCGATTCCTGCCTTCAGCTCTTGCTCCTCCTCAGCCGCCGATGCTTGGCCCGTTGCCGGAACGTCGTCTCTTCCTCCTTTGCTATCTCCTGATAACGAAAGGATCCTGCTCGACTGCGCCAGTAAAGATAGGTTCGTTCTTCTTGGTCGTGGTGAGATTTCGTATAACTCGTATACCGGGCTCCACCACCGGGTGCCCCACCGTCCGAGACGAGACGGTATAACAGACGAGATCCGGCAAAACTTGACTGAAGGAAGGAAAACTGAAACTTTATACAGGAATTCACATATTTACAACAGAATAAACGGCAAGCATGATTACATGGAACTGGCTAAGGGAAAATCTTCCCTCCTTGGCATCGCCAAAGATGCAAGGGATCTAAATCTAGCTCAGAACGCCTTTTCCCGGCTCCGGACCTGGTTTTAAAGATCTAGGAGACTGGCCCACCCCTTGCATCACCCAATCACAAACAACTAACACCTGATTGGTTCAAAAACTGTATGGCACGCCTTCCCGCTTCGGCAAGGTTCAAAACCCTTTCCCTAAAATGCCCAACACGAAAAGAACATCAAAATAGCTATACGAACATGGCATTCCGGGAATAGACACTCGAAATGATTGGCCCACCAGGTTTAGGTGGCACGCCCCATGCCTTCACAGTATTGCTCACACTCTCGCCCCCAGAAGAAAAAGCAAAAACAACCTCCCATTGTGCCCGCAGGCGCAATCGTTTTCCTTTGACTCTCGTCCGGCCCGCAGCTGTTCCGCACTTAGTCCTGTCATCGGACCACAGCGGGGCGCCTCTCGTGCGCATACGCGGCTTAGCTTGCCGCTGTTACGGACGAGGCGCGACAACATTCCGGGAGGGTCCACGCGACTGGGAGTCGTCTCTCGACAGATGCTTCAAGGAGGCGCCGGCGTGTCCGCGGTGCCACTAATGCGCGCGGCGGCGTCAACGAGGGATCCGCATCTGTTGTTTACGGGGGTTAAAATGGACGTCCGCCGCCCGGGACAATTCCCCGAAACCGACGTCCCCATTAGCTCACGGCACGGGACCCCCCCGCGGGACGCGACGACAGTGTGTCGGGTGTCGGCAAGGGCGGCGGGCCGCGGCGCCGCGAGCCATCGGCGGTGGACGCGGCTGTGTTTGTTTAAGGCGAGCAGCTAAATGCTCCCGCCTCGGAAAGAGACCCCGTTTTCCCGTAATGAAACCTTCTGCGCGAGGGCAGCGTCGGCCTTTCGGTCCCCGCGCAGCGTTGTGCAGCGCAGGTGCCTGACCTTCGAAGCCGAGTGGGCCCCCATTAGGGTTGTTCATCACTGCCGCAGAGACAGCAGGAACCATAATGTGCCGGAAGTGGCGAGAGTGTGTTGGGGACGCGTCCTGGCAGCCCACGGACTGGGCGCGTGATCGACCTCACAGTGATTCAACGCAGCTGCCCATTCGATCCCTTCACAACCCCAATCACGCAAAGAGCGAAATGTCGTCCATGCCCTCGGGCTCTCTCGTTCGCGGCACTGACATTGTGGCAAAATCGGCCGGTCGATTGACCCAGCGAAGCATCACCGAAATGCCAGCAGCGCCCAACAGAGCCGCAATCCAAGCGGGACGAAAGAACGAACAAACAGGACCCAAGCACAAAGGCCAGTCGATTCCCGTCAGGAGAAGAAAGAATAGGAGGGCAAAAACAAAGAAAAATAAACAAAGAGGGGGGAGAAGAAAAAAGAACGCGACGGCACCGACGGATGGTTACGAGCCGCTGGAGAAGGCCAGCGGCGACATACTACGTACACACACACACGACAACGGCGCAGAAAGGACTTCCTTTCCGCGAACGCTCCACAAAGTGACCGCAGCGGCTCTATACCGGATATCGCTAGCGGATACGGTCCGCTCTCCCCGCCCACGTTATCGCTGCCGGTGAACGCGGCTTATTCACTTTGAATCTTATTCTCTTCTTCCCTTTCATTTCTTTATTCCGCTGCTGGTTCTTTGTCTTCTCCTGCTTGTCTCTACGGCTGCGCCTCCTCTCCACCAGTGGGTGGGGAGAAGGAAGAGAGCTTGACGACGCAGCGTTTTGTGACGGGACCTACTCCCCCTCCCCTCCCCCTGCTGCGCTGCCGTAGATTCGTAGGGTCGAAGTGACCGGCCACAGCCGCATGCCCCTCTCCTTCGTCGAAGAGCGGCGATTTGCAGCGGCGCGTCCCGTCATTCAGCGCGGCGCCGAGTATCCGGCCGGATGGAGAGCGGCCGCGCCAGCAGATCGACGATAAACGATGCGCGGCCTCTGGCCGCTGACCGGCGGACGACTCGGCGCGGTCACTCAGTCGTGGTCGGGCCGACGTCCGCCCGAAGCCCGGCCGCCGTTCGCGCGCCGGCTCGTGCCGGTCGTGTGGCGGCCCAGCGAGAGAGGTGTGCGAGCGGGGACGCCTAATTGGTTGCGCTCAATGGCCGCGCCCTAATTGGCAGTCTCTTCAGCGCGCTGCCTCGAGTACAGAACGGGTCGAGACCCGTTGCAACGGCGGCCCGATATACGGTATACGCGCACGTATTCGCAGGCGACGAAGTGTTCGTTATGGCCGGAAGGCTATTGAGGATTTTCAGCCTGGCTGCTTTCGGACGCTAGGAGATGTCTAACAGTTGACCTCTTAATGGAAAACGTACTTATTATAAAGAGCCAAACGTGCTGTGTTAGCGCTGATGTGTTTTTTCTTAGCGTTCCTCGTTCGTGCGCGCTATTCCGTCTTTAGACGACAAACCAACTGGCCCAATTAGATATTCTTACAACGCTTTAGGAGGCGGCTATGACCAATCGCGGCTCTGGCTCCCGGTGCTCTTCTATAGGCCAAAGGGGTGGAGGCTATAACTGCAGGCCGCGCACACATATTTATCGAAGAGTGACATTTATGAATTAATATCACACCGAGACAAATCCAAGCAGCAATGCGAACAATGGATGCCATTATCTCCACTATTTGCAAAACTGAGCTCCTTCGCGCACTCTGAATTTGTTGCCAGTGCAGCAAAGGTCTTTGCGCGGCCGTTGCAGCTTATACGTATAGAGCGAGGCCCTATAATGCGAATACTTGACAGGGCGTAAATGTCGTTAGGGCTTGAATACCGTAATTAACATGCGCTGAACTTTTAGGTGAGGAATTCAGTCCCCACTGTATAGTGTTATGGCTCAAAGAGAAATGTTTTAAAGTGAATAACAACAAAAATACGTATGTTAATGACTAAATTATAAAGTGAGGAGCTCTCTGCAAAGTGGGACTTGAGAATCGATCCACTAATGTCTGTCCGTATCGAAGCGCGCGTGGCCGCGTGCACTTCATTGAACTGCTCTGTTGAGTTCGCCATTCGGTACAGAGAACAGAACACCCGCATGGGAGAACGCTTGATCCAAGAAATGAGGCCACTCTACCAAAAACTGAATGCGGATGGTTGCACGAATGAACGAACAGTGCTCCGCACCAATGGCACGCACGTCCGGCAGTTAAGTATCATGCAGCTCGAAAGAAAATTCAAGCTCATTCAAGCTTCCATCACGCGAACCAAACGCTCAGGTGAAGCCGCTAGCACGTCCGGCCTCAAGGACTTTGAGGAACCTGGTATAGCTCACCTTCCATTCCGCATGGTGACGCTGTCAAAACGAAAATCCTCTTCTGGGCACAGAGGTCGCACCAGGTATAGGCTGCGAGCAGTTACGTCTAGACAGCCTGTCTTCGAGCCCCAGACGAGACGCGGGATAAACTCAGCGAAGCTCGAAGCAGTGCGCGCGCATGGACAGAGAATTCGTGTACTCGATGCATGCAGGCGCAACCCGCGCCCGTCGCGCGCATAACCCTTTCAGAATAGGCGGCGATTCTTCAAAGTCATGTCGAACACTTGCAGCGCGCGGGCAGCGGCGGGAAAACACAAAGAGTATACGAAATATATCGGTGTCCTCGCCGGAATCAATCATTTGCTTCGCCGCTGCCTTCGCCAAGCACGTGCAGCCGCGAGCTATAAACAAAGGGCTGTCGAGGGAGCGCGTACACAGGGGAGCGAAAAGCTGCGGGCTGCCGGCGAGCCCGGCGTATAAAACAGCGATGACGAGAGGTCCACATGTGTGCATGCGGACAGGGCCGCGGGATTAGAATTGAATTTCAAATATCAATGAACCATTAAAAATATTACGCGCCCTGATCGGCGTCTGTATAATTAGTGTCGATCTGTGTTGTGCGCTCCAAACACGACGAAGCATGGCGTAAAATCAAGGTGGGGGGAAAAGAAAAACCGTAGGACGATCATGAAACATCATGTGAGAAAGCTGCTACACCAGTTCGATTTACCCTCGATGATGATCCTGATCATTTTACTTTAAGCCAAGACTTCACACACGCGACGGAATTCTCGTAAAGGGTGGATTGGGGTGAGGAGGTGAATCGAGGGTGCCGGTGGGTGGGTGAGCAGCCCCCTACACTCTAAACACAAATCGGTCTATATGGGAGTAAACAGGGAGTAACCTATCCACCAGCACACCCTCTTGTAGGGCCAGGATATTCTGCCCAAGCCCTGGAGTAGGTTTCCACAACTACAAATGCGGAATACTTAAGGCTGGCCATGGAAACCAAATTCCTCTTCAAAACATGCGAAATTCAAGGATTTGCGAAGATTTTAACAGACGCTTCAGTATCATCTACCTGCTAACCTCAACACCTCTGGTGACGCGTTTAAAAGCCTCCTCCGTTTGCTAACTGCATCAGTTGTTACTATGCTTTGTGGTAGGAACATGGCTGCGTTGTCAAGAGTAAGCATTCCGTATAATTAGCAATCGAAATCTACTCCGGGACTTGTGCTGCATTCCCTACCCCTCAGAGAGAGTGCGCTAGAGGGCAGCTTACTCCCTTTTTTTACTCCCATGTAGACCAATTAATGAGTGGAGGCTTCAAAAAGACGGCCGGTGTTTTGAGTGCTGCCAGCGCAGTAAAAAGGGTGGCGGTGGAGGGGGAGCTGTAGGGTTAACCTGAAGTGCGCTCTATAGTTTCTGGTGCGGCCGCACGCCATGTGCCTACCCACTGCACTGCAGAATCCCCGGTCCTGCGTTCCAGATCCCTTCCCCCATCCCTGCCTCTTTTTTTACTTCTTCGTTCGTATGACCAACCTTGACCACAGCCCTCACAGAAGCGCATCCAGCAGAGATCTACGCACCAATTTAGGAAACACGGTGCGGAACGACGAGGTGAGAAGCGCTTCCTACGCAAGCGATGACGTATATACGGAGGAACTGTCCGACAGGGAGGAGCACCGAAATCCAGTGGAACACCGGAGAGCTTTTCTCCCACGGTGCCCGGTCCCGCTATGCGTATGCGGTTAGGTGACGACGAAAGCCGCCCGGCATTACACAACCCTCCACGAAGTCGCCAGCGCCTTTCTTTATTTCTCTGGTGCGTGGAAGGAGGGAGAGAGAGAGTGTTGGGGGGGGGGGGGGGGGGCGCTTAGACTCTACCGTCCTTCGGTGGCTGCTGCTGCTGCATGTTGTGCATGCTCGCGTCGCACGCATGAGCGGAGATGGACGCGCGCGAGCTTCCGGTCGCGAACTGCCGTCGCGCGCGCTCCACCGCGCAGCGGCTACGGCGGCGATCGGAGACCGGGCCGGAGGGAAAACAATATCCGGGAGAGCGGCGGGTTTGCGGTGCGTGCGTCCCGGGAATCAAGGACGCTCGAAAGAGAAAGCGCTCCCGTCTCTCTTCTTCCGCTGCGACCCCCCACCCGAAGCCATTTCATTTCATTGTCGTCACCCCGTCGAGGCTTTCTTTTCCATCGGCCGAGTGTGTGTTCGGCTCCAATGCCCACGCCTGCGTTTTGTGCGCAATCGGCGCGCGACCGCCGGGTCGCGTTGGTGTGCGCGGCGCCCACTGAAATGGTGGAGTCGGTTATGGGGCCTGTATAGCTCGTCGAGACACGGGGACCAGCGCCTCGGGACCACATCACGTGGAAACGGGTGCGCGAACCTATACTTTCGCCTTATATACCCCACACTGTCGAGAGCCAAGTGCGAAGAAGGAGTGTTTCATTATTGTTTCAGAAGCGTCGTTCTGTTAGGGACACCGCAGAGGACCTTGGAGCAATGCTCGGAAGACAAGACAACCCTGTGGGTGAATGTCACAGGTCCGGGAATCCGTTACCAGTACGGCGCCATTAAACGAACTCGGGGTTAGTGCGCTTTCTCACAACTATCCATGAATTCTACAGCGGCGCACAAGCCGCGCGTCGCCCCTATTCGAATGGCAGCAAGAGAGAAGATTCCTGACTCTGAAAATATAACGAATAACATTATTGTTGTTACCTGTTCTGTATTCAGACTCACGAATTTCGCACGACAATTCACGACAAAGGGTTCTTCCGATTTCCGCACGACATGAATTTAGGTCGAACAAAAAAATATAAGTAGGTTGCAGTGTGTCAGCTGGAGGGCTGGGCGAAATCTACAGCCGGTATGTGTACAGTCACGCTTAGTATGGCGTGCAGCGCACCAACGGCGGCTTTAGTGAGATTAGCGCTTAATAGCGATCGAATGGACTGTGACATTCAGTGCAAAAAGTCTGCTCTCTCAGGTGTGAGCTACAGATGCATCAATTTTGTTCAACACTAAGGCGCGATTGCTTCGTGAAGGAGGCTGCGACCACATCTTGTTGCCTGTCGCAGGTTATATTGAGCGCGACTGTACGCCATTAACAGCGTAACGTGTGGCATTTTTCGACGTCCCCTCAACCCCCCTTCTCCCCCTGCCTCCACCCCCGCCCTCCTTTGCATATGAAAGAAACTGCTCTTAGGCCCACCTGATCACATACCTACAGATGGCGCGCACTCCAGATCGCTGCGATGGCTCCGATGTACCAACTGAGTGCACCCACAGCAGGCAGGAATCCATCTACGGAATTCCGCGGCGAACAACAACAACAAAAGAAAGACCCGCATCGATACCATCGCTTCCTCCAGTTTCCCGGATGGGCAGTCTCGAAAGTGAGCCAGAGCTCCGACCGCACCATCAATCAGTCAGGACTGAAAAGTGAACGCGAATCGTTATCGGGACGCCGCCACCAGAGCGAGTCATGCATGGACCGCCGGCGACTCGGAGACCGGATTCGCCAGCTGTCGTGGATCGCGGCTAAGTCAGGTGTCGCGTGAGTAGGAGAACCAACGAGATGAGGAGGCTCAACCAACCGCTTCCGACGACGTATACGACGCCTGCCTGCTTCGCATTCGAAGCCTCCCCTCGAATGCGCGCGCGCATCCACGCGTAATTTAAAACGAACGGCGCAGAAAAAGAAAACGTCAAAAAGAGGCCGGCGGCCTCGAATTCAGCGCAGAGACGACACCGACATGGAAGGAAGGAGACGACAGAAGCGAGAGGCAGAGACCCCCGGTGCCCGCGCAATGCAGCACCTGTCCGAGCTCGTAACATGCGACCGCAGAGAGCTCCGTTGTGGAGCGTGTGGAGCTGCCAACGAGTGTCATGATTTATGGGGGAGGGACGTGGCCACAAAAGCGAGTCCAGGTGGTGTGTTTTTGTCGCACTTCTCTCTTCTTCGCTTAACACAGTTTCTGATGTACCGAGTAAAAGTTTCCGTCTACTCCAACCTCACGTGTGAGCCGTCTCAGTCTTCAGCCAATACTGTATACGAATGGAAAGCAGAGAGCCCGTTCATGTCCAAGAACACAAGACCAAAGCCGCGCGCTCACCAGTGAAGCCCAGGCGGCCGCACATGCATCGTTTTGCGACCCTCAACGGATTGGCATTGCTCTACACTGAAGCTGCGTGCAATATATACCGTCGTGTTCAACAACTAACCTACATTTCGGATGCCACCAATACGCAATCGCAAAAACGAAATTGCGAATAAACGAGGCGAATCGCGCAGCTACGCGAATTTACGCTTCGTGAATCATCCGCCATTGTTCTAGAGAAATGAGAAAACGCACGTAACATGCTAACGAGTGGTGGTGGTGGCCGCGCCTTACGCGTTCCCGAGAAATGGCGCCAAGATACCGAGAAAAGGGGGCGCTGTCTACTCGGCCGCCGATGACGACGGGTCAGACTGAGCGGCGGCGGTGGTGGTTGTGGAGGGGGGGTCGTCGTCTGTCATCGCCAGCGGCGGCAGATCGTTCGAGCGCATCGAAGGGAGCTCGCAGCAGCGCGGTGCCCGCGAACAGGTGCGTGCCCTTTGGGAGTCAAGGCGAACGGAAGAAGAGGACAGCAGGCGGTAGCGGGGCGGAGAAGCTCGTAACAGATAAAAAGATAAAAGTAATCTAAAAGAGGGAGAGAATTATATCGGCGGACGAAAGGAAATGCGGGCCGAACCCCCGGGGCCATAATGGCGCCCACTGTCGGTCCTTCGTTCAAGCGCGAGCGCTGCGAGTTGGGAGAGGGGGAAAAGTGCGGTTACGGGCGCGCGAACACGGCGGCGGAGGGGGAGAGTGGGGAGGGGTGGCTATTGCTGCTGCTGCTGCGGCCGGTCCGTCGGCGGCAGCCACGACGTGGACGACGACGACAGGTGGCAGCGGCCGCCGCCGCTCAGCGGTTCGGTCGAACGCGACGGGAAGCCGAGCGATCGCGGGACACGAAACGCGCGTTCGCTCACGCACGCACGCGTGCGCTCAGCCGCACATTGTGCGGCGCGGATGGACGGGCGTGAGAGCGACAGTGATGCCCCGCTTTTGCTTTCTTCCGCCGAGCTTGGCTGTAGCGGGAGCCTGTGTGTAGCGGTCTGTTTGGACGCGGCGGTATAAATAACAAACATATTGACGCGGGGTAGCGGGAGTAGCGGGATTGGAAGCGCTGGGAAACAGAAGGGTGGCGAGAAATGACATAGAAGCGCAAAGTCGTGTTTGTCTTTCCTTGCCGTGCCTACACATTGCAATGCTGTAACACTGTTAAATGGAGTACGGGTGGCACATCTGCTTCAACGCAAAACGGCGGCGCAAATTAGACAAGCACGAAACAATCTAGATGTGCATGTGTATGCGTATTGCCCGTTTCTTCATCCGTATCCCCATATCATCAGCTTAGCTATTACACTTTTTTTTTCTCCATTGCTGGTTGACTCCCAGCGCTGCTCTACAGTTGCAGGCCCAGTAAGGAACTTGTGACGCGAGCAGTCAGTTTAGTTCCATCGCCAGTCAGGAATAGGCCGAAACTTTAAACACATGTGTTCGTGAAAGGGAAGTTTAGACGCTTCGTTCGCTAAGTTTTCACCACAAGAATTCTCTTCCATCCTTGCGGGGTAGCTTGCTGTACGACAGCCAATGCGCCGTCCACGGACAGTTACAACGTGCGAGAACCGCCAGCGAGAACCCAATGCTGTGGCAGCCCAGCTTCGTAAAGAAGCACTGAACTAACAGAAAGGGCGGCCTCGACACACCACTCTCGAAAAGCCGTGCGCGTTTCCGCGCGTACCAGTCGTTATTAAAATGAACGCAATTGGAGCACTAGAAAGGACGAGGGCGCTGAGAAATAAAACAAAACAAGCGCTTGTCCCGCGCTTTTTATTTTACCACGCTCATTGTTTCTTGCGCTCTCATTTTCTTCGTGCCTGGTACGCAGTCTAATGCACAGGCTTGCGGAACCCGTGAACCGCGAAAGCTTGAAGAGCGAGAATTACTCTGAATTTTCATGCCACGAGACATCGAACAATTTCTTCGCCGATTTCGTATGCGTACATATAAGACTAAAAACATACACTCGCGCAATGTTCTTCCAGCTCACATACAAACAGTGAGCATACGCACCAGCACACGCAAGATCATATATCTTTCACCTCGCCATCGTGAATAATACTCGCCGGAAACGAAGCGGTACCGCACTTCGTAAAACTCACTTCGACAGCTGAAAAACAAACTGCCTGGAGATGCAGAGCGCATTCAAATTGGAAAATGCAATTCCCGGGGCATTGCCATTTGAGAGAAGTGTTGGCGTAATGCAAAAAAAAAAAGAAAAACAGGAGAAAAGAGGAAATTAGAGCACGCGACAGAAAAAAGACACCGCCCCCTCCGCACAAGCGGGATGAAATACTGCCTCGACTGTCGAGACTCTGGTAGCCACATCGCCGGGCGAATCCATCATATGCGTCTCTTGGCAGCAGGTACATATATACGATAAGCTGATCCGCGCCTCTAGCCCCTAAAAACCAGGCGCGGGTACAGTGAGCGAGAAAGTCAGAACCAACAAACGAAAACCGTGTTTCTAACGCAAAGAGCACCAAGAGGCAAGCCGTAACAAGGTCGGCATTGCGGTCCTCACGCACACACACACAGAAGGCGCCAGCGACGCGGCACGCGACGCGATTGCTCGGCGACGTGCATCCGTTTCCCTTCCTATTGCGCATACAGATTCGGCATGCGAATTCGGCGCCCACGCGAGATAAATTTTGCATTCCGAGAAGAAACGCGCTCCATGTAATGTATTCCGCGCGTATAAGGACGACGATACGCAATTTGCCCCTGCGCGGCTGCTGCCTGCTCGATGCTCCATGCCGCGTGCCCCCCCCCCCCCCTTCCCCCCCCCGCCCCTCTTCTTCCCTTCCATCCTTCGCGCTTTTTCGCAGTGTGATGCAGCACGCGCGGTTTGTTCGAGCCTTGTGACAGAATCGCTCCTCCTGCCTCCACCGCGGAGTCGGTCGGCGTTGTCCCCGGGGAGGAAAGGGCGGACGACGTAGAGGGGGGGGGCTCGACACTGCAACTGTGTTCACTTTGAATTATTTTTTGTGCACGTCGTGGTGATCCACTCTTTGTGCTTCTGTACTACGCACGCGTGTTCGTCGATGTATTTGTATTCGTTTGGAGAAGAAGGGGGAGAAACAAATTTAAAGAGCCGGAGGTGAATTAATTTTGCGGCATAAAGAGACCGCGCGAAGCAGGCAGCGCGTGTTATTTTGTAGATATCTCAGGCTCTCAGCATTCGCTCGCGAACATATATGGGCCCACGGTGTGCGCCGCAGCGGCTGCAGTTACTTTAATTGGTCGCGATCTCGTTATTCTTTTGTCTTAAGAGTTAAGAGTGCGTTGCCAGCCGGCAAAAAGAAAGGAAGTGGTGCAGATGTCACGGCATCCAACGCTCGGTTTTCATTGTTTCGAGAACCGTTTCGCTAAGACCAGATAGAAAAGAGGTTGTACCGTGGGTTGCCTTCCAGAAGAAGAAGAGAAGATGCTTCATATAGTGCAAACTAACACCTATATAGGTGATTCTCCACCAGAAGGACCACAGCCAGCTGGTCGGCCAAAAACGCCAACGCGAACCAAACCCGCCAGTGGGGAGGAGGAGGGTTGGGGCAGTGAGTTTATTGCAGGGGTGGGACGGGTGGAAAGGATGTGCATCTGAACATGGATCGAGGCAGGTGGGACAGGATAGATCAGCATGACGACTAGAACTGGAAAATGAGGTTCAAGTTGCTTCCTTCTGCCGAGAGGAGCCTTATCACTGGAGGCAACACGGTTTTTGTTTTCAAACATGAGTCGTCCGCTTCCTCTTTCTTATCATTTAGTTCGGTAAAAAGAAAATGATGCAGTGCAGTTACCTGTAAGATCAAGTTTGAGTACTAAGGAAAAAATAAGATGCAAAAGCCAGTGCGGCATTGTTTACAGTTGTTACAGTTTTGTAACAAAGTGCGCGGTCGCCAGACACATGTATGGTATATGAGAAGGTGTCTACGAGGCTCTTGCGAGTGACATCTTTCTGGCCGGTATGGTCGAATGTAGCGAATCGTATACATCAGGCACGAAAGCAAGACTTAAAAGTTCCCGCCAGCTTTAAATGCGCACGTAATCACGACGTGATGCGCGCATCCCTTTACGGCGCTCGTTTTTACTTTTCAGTAACACAGCGGCGAGACGCGCTCACCGAAAGCACCGAGAAAAAGAAAAAAAAAAACAAGAGCTTCGGCGTTCGCGTGCGCCCTATCAGTGCCAGCAAGTCTTCCCGGGAATGTGAACGGCAGGACGAGCTATACAAACGCAAACTGCGTCCAAAAGCCTGGCGCTGGCGAGAGCACTACATCCCGCGCAGCGACGACAGCGCCCTCACCTACTACACCGTAGGCGCGCAAGAACAAAGAAAGCGAATGAGGGAAAACGAGGGAAGACAGAGCGCCAGGCCGAGGTCGTCGGCGATGCGCGCAACAACACCGTGCGACACGCGCCGTCGGCAGTGCTAAGTTGGTTATGTATGGCCTCTCCCCTTTCTTCCCTAGCCAACCCGCCGCATCACCGCACGTTATACTCAACACGCAGCCGACGGCCTCGCATGGATTCCGACCTGCCCAGCGTCGCCGAGATGGGGAAGCGAATAGGGAAAACAACGAAGATTCGGGAGCGCGGCGGGATACACAGGCGGTAAAAATAAGAGCTGCTGGGGGAAAAATAGGAAAAAGCTGGGGGATATACGACGGTTGAAAGGAGGCCCGGGTAACAACACGAGGGAGGAACCGTCGTCAGTCAGGCCCGGGCGCATTCTCCGACGGCGCTGCCTTTATTGAGTTGGGTTGATTACTGTTAATAGTTAGGTGGCTCGAGCGCGCGCTCAGTGCTATACACACACTGCCGAAGCGGCGACGACGTTGGATGCGTGTGTTTGGCTGAAGCGCGCAGGTCCCCGAAGCTGCAGAGCGCGCGCAGCAGGGCGGCCGTTATCGCGTCGAGCCATGCACATTAATTACAAGATGGCGCCGACGTCTCCCGGGAGCAACGCAAGAAGCGGACGTGGCTCGCGCAGCGCAGGCGCGGCCGAGTGCGTTCAGCCCAGAGCGCGGGTTGTGTTCTTCGCTGAACGGCGAAGATGGCGAGGTTCGGGGTTAATTTTTCTCTTTTTCGCTCCGACAACGCGACGAGTGTTTTTGCTGCTCGTTTTACGCGTGTACCGTTTGCCTTTGCTCGCCGAAGCGTGCTATTACAGCGGATTTAAGCCGGCTTGTCGGGCCGAGCTAACCCCAAGCCGAAATAAGTTTGCTTTTGTGGAAACCCCCGCTTGCTGTTATAAAGGTGCTTCGACTTGTAAAGCGTTAGGGAAGCACAGTCGGAGAGTATCGTTGCGTGTCCCATACCAGCGTGGCAAAATATGATATAATGCTAGTTATCTTCGCAATATGCTAGTTGTGGGTCTACAGCTCAAGAGGGCGTGTTTTGGCACTTTGATACGAACACTAACGGGACAATTTCTTCTTAAATATCATTGCGACGTATTGGTGGCGAGCCGAAACCAACATCTGTGTACAGTTGCTTTTCTCGTAACAGCTCCACTACAGAGAAGCTTTAGAGACTCATTTTCACAACCTCAGCTAATTCAAATCCGTACGATTTTCTTAAGCAAGCACCAAATGGTTGTCAGACCAGTACCACATCCAGTTCCACGCACAGGAACAACATACACGTAGGCACGTGCCTGTACCGAAAACGGTTATGGTGGTGGTGGTAGTGGTTTTGTTAAAAATAATAGTAAAAAGGAAGGAAAAGATTTTTGCTAGCCCCGGCATCTGCCATCGATACTGAAGCACCTGAGCTGGGGCAGCGGAAATAAAGGATAGCAGGCAGAACGGAGAAATGAAATGAAAGAGGTGAGGGGACAGGAAGAGATGATAGGGGGAGAAGTAATATGTACAAATTATTTACACAATAAGAAATGTGTCCAGGTTGTGCGCGTGATTAGAAAGAAAAACAAACGCACTGCGCAACAGGTTGGGACAGGACCAAGGCGGCCTGCAGTCCAAGCTTTGAGATGAATACTGCATGGTGGATTGACGTGCCTGGTGTGTCACGTTCGCAGTCTTTGTTCGCGTCTTTTTACGCCTTGTCCGTTCACCTTTTGTGGAGTCACGCAGACTTCATTGTCCCACCCTGTTGCATTCTACCCCGCCGTGATGGCAGATCTCTCATTCCAGAGTTGCAGCTCGTGCTCTTCTCATTAGAGTCAGCGAGAAATTAAACAGAAATTCGTAGTGGCACCTAATGCGATTAGGTTTTAGCGCTGCGGTAGCAACGGCAGCTGTTGATGCATTTACCCGAAGTTACGTCACTTCCGGTCTTGTGACGTCACTTCCCCAACCAATGGGAATGCTCCGGTCTGGCGACGTCACTTCCCCAACCAATGGGAATGCTCCGGTCTTGTGACGTCACTTCCCCAACCAATGGGAATGATCCGGTCTGGCGACGTCACTTCCCTCTAGCCGATGAGCGAATTTTATGACCGATGACGCACTTTGGCCCCTTAACCACTAGCATCGCAAGCGAGACGGAAGGAGCAGGTTGGGCATCGCGGCAACGTAGGGATAACGCCTCCTTCTCAGTGCCCTCACCCTACTACAGGCGGCATCAGCAAGGCTGGACATTCACGCACATTAACCGACGCGTCCGCCCCTGCAAAGGAAGCGAGTGTCACGTGCATGCGGCTAAGCGAGCCCTCGTCAGCTGCACCGCGTCAGCTGCTCCGGTTGGCACCTCCCAATTCCGTTCAGAGTTCCCACGCCATGTGGAGCAACAGGCGAACGATTTCCTCGCTTCCTTCCATTAAACACCGAATAATGCCTGAGTAACACAAGGAAAAGAAAAAGTCAACCCGATGAGAAATAAGAAACTACGTCTGGGTCGGAGGCGACACCCGAAAGGCGAAAGAAATCGAGGGAGGGAATGCAGAAAAAAAAGGGCAAAATAGGCGTCAACAAGAAGAACGCACTGCGACTGTGCTACACCGGAAGCGTCGGGGTCATCGCGGCGGCGAGGGGTTGCCTATTCGCAGTCGCGGTGCGCCGGACTGGACCGTCGGTGGCGACGCCGCGCGGGAGTTTTTAATCGGCGGAGATCGTTAAAAGAAGCGTCGCGCGCCACGGAAGTCGTATAATCAGACGGAGTGGTGGGGGTTTGGGGGAGGGGGGAGCGCGGGGCATCTGCCTCCGCTACACCGTCGTCGGGCGCCACCAACGCCGGCTGTTGGCAGCGTCAGCAGCAGCATCGCCCGGCGAATGAGCGATAAAGGCGACCAAATTAGCGCGAACGGTGCTCGACGGAGCGTGCAGGAGTGGGGGGGGGGGGGCACGCCGCCACCGATGTGGTGTGTGCGCACCACCGACCTTTTTATCGCATGCGCCGCGCTCAAGACGTTGTCGAGAGGACGAATAATACACCTGCTGCTGCAGCCAGCTAGGCCTCGCGGCGACGCAGCGCTTCCTGTTCGCTCCGTACATGCGATGGCAGGTTCGGTGGAACGGCAGCTGCGACTGCGACCCTGCGTCGCCCTTAGTCTTGGACACGCTCGTGTGACTTCGCCAGAACGCTATTCGTTACGAAAACGGAATTTAAAAATGGCCGAAATGGACCATGGTCCACGCAAGTGGGCAGGCACCGCAGGTGTACGGCGACTGGGCAGCGGGGGAGCTATAGAACAAAGACGGCGAGGTTTATCCAAGGAAACAGCAGTCTTCCATGGAGGACGGTGGATTCTACCACGCCATGATTCATGGCTCTCCGGAGGGATATAGATGTTCCCCGACAGCTCTTACTGTTTGATCGTTTCAGGCTGTGATGCCATGCATAGCTGTGAACGAAAATTACTGTGCCTCCGCTTTACAGCGAAAGCTGTTATAGCTCTGGTTTAGCCACATCCCTGCATTCTAGTGGCGAATCTACGGTATCAGCCGTAAGGCCTTAATTACTTATTGTAATAATCAACCGAGGTTAATTAACTGCTTTAATTTGGGCTAATTTAATTAATCCAATGAAATTCAGTTAACTGAATTACGCCACCTGTCAAACGTGGCACAATTTCACCACCTGCACGGTTGGCAGGTGGCCAAATGAAGAGGGGGAAACCTTCTTAACCACGACTTAGGGGAAATTAAGGTATAGAGAGAGGGAGGGAGGGAGGGAGGGAGGGAGGAAAGCGATGAGCGGCCAGATCGGATTTCGCTGATTCACGTGAGCACGGCTATAGGCTTTTCCATACGGCTGGCGATGTAGATTCCGCAGGCAAATGCAGGGATAAATGACCAGACCAAAGCTATAACAGCGCTCGGTGATTAATGCGCTAAGCCGGCAAGCTTATAGCTCCACAAATACTTTTCTATTGCAGAGCTAATGTAAAACAGATAAGCTGCAAGGAGAGCGTGAAGTCTGCGGCTAGACGACGGCACCCACTTCGAAGCAAGCTAAACCTAAAGTGCTGGAATCGCTCTGCAGTGTCTTTGGTGCGAAGAATGGCTATCGCACCTCGAAGGTAGAGGCCAGCGGAGGAAAAAAAAAAAGCTACTATTGTTTCGCCTAGCCTCCGTTGACTCCTAGATTACCGTTTTAAGATGTTTTCCTGACGTGTTTTCCTGCATGAAACGACCACCTGTCGCAAGCAAAAAGAAGAAGCGAGGACGACTGCACTAAAACGAAGGGTGTTCAAGAACGCGCTTCTTTAAAATGACCCCCTTCCTCCACGGTATACACCCGCCCCTCGCAAAGGCTTAATGGTTGGTATGAGTGGGACTCATGAGACTGCAGATGCGAATAACCAGCGTTTGAACAATGAGAAGCAGTTTAAAGGCTGTTAGCAAAGTAACTGCACATCCTCGAAGGTTGTGTTATATAGTGTTGGCGGAAGGTTTAAACGACGCTTAACACACACGCAGCGTGGAAGCTTCTCGCTTGGAAGCCCATTTTAGTGCGTAATAGCCTAACCCTGCACGTGTCGCTTTTTTTTTCTCGGTTACGGCTTCTAGACGAATGTGGATTCGCACAAAGCTCGCAGACAGCACCCGGCAGCTGCACAGGGGTTCCTCGATTATAGAGAAGTGCTGCGCTTCTGACAATGGTTCAGCCAATTATCCGCAAAACGGGGTGACATGTTTGGTTTATGGTTTATGGGGGTTTAACGTCCCAAAGCAACTCAGGCTATGAGGGACGCCGTAGTAAAGGGCTCCAGAAATTTCGACCACCTGGGTTCTTTCACGTGCACTGACATGGCACAGTACACGGGCCTCTAGAATTTCGCCTCCATCGAAATCCTACCGCCGCGGCCGGGATCGAACCCGCGTCTTTCGGGCCAGCAGCCGAGCGCCGTAACCACTCAGCCACCGCGGCGGCTGGGGTGACATGCGCAAGTTGGCACAACATTGAGAGTGATCCGCGGTCTCATTTTACTCGTATGCCTTGTGTATTGCACAGTGAGAATCATTTAGCGTGGGTGCTAATAAATACTGGCCTGTATATAATGCAATAATGTATTCTTTGCACACACGGCAGGACCACACAAATTTCTATTGCTGCTCACGCTATAAGTGAAGGATATGAGACCCGTGGCTCGCTGTATATATTCGGCTCCAGTATTTCTCAAAGCGACCTGGTGGCTCTCTATCAGCCTGCTTTGGCCGTCACAATGCAGTGTCATGTGATACGCACAGGTCAGTGAATGAACAGTTCTCGATCTGGGCTTTCACCAGTTTGAACGGTGGTGAATATATATGACGTCAGCCCCAGGGGGCGTAGCCTCGCAACTTGACCTCAAACGACCATGCGTCTCCTAGTCGGGCAAACCGAGATGGTAACGTAGCGGATTCAAGAAGCAGTCCGCGATAGCAACAGCGCTCCCCCTCAAGTCGTGCTGCTAGCGACAGCTTTCTCTGAACGAACACTGCGCGTGATGGCCCCGTTCTCATCCACGCCTGCCACTATGTCCCGCCTTTATTTACTCGTTTATTTATCTAGCATCATTTTTTCAAATTATATACCTCCTTCCCAGTATCTTGTACAACCCACAACACAAAGCAACACACAACACAAACCTTCCTCAACACAAAGCTATATCCTTATGAGCTACCAACACGAATGTCGCAGGAACCGAAGTGGACAGCCTATACAGCGAAGCCTAAGGATGCCCCGCACAGTCCTCGCACTGATCCCATTTCTTTTTCTAGCTAGGCTTTTTCTCGGTATGCGATTGAGAGAGGCAATCAAATAATTCGACAAAGCCCCGCCGCTGCCGCCGCGCGGGACTGATGACCGTCGTCCTAGGAATACAAGGCTAGAGCTCGCAGCGAGCACGTGGTTCAGACCGGGGCAGCTGCAGGGAAGGATTCGGAGGAGGAGGAGGAGGGGGGGGGCACAATGCGACGACCGGGCGGCTTAAGATTGCGCGCGGCCGCCTCGCGAGGCCGGCCGCATTGTCTCCGCACGCAGTCGCGGAATAATAATTGCCCCCGAACCACCATCGAGGTTGGTTGGAAGCCGGAGACGTGCGGCGCGCGCAACAGGAAAGGGCGTCGTCTGCCGACGTGCAGCGGTTGAGAAAACAAGAAGAAAGGGCGTCAGGGTGCAGGACGAAGCTCCTCCGATGATCATTACAACGATGGCCGTTTAATTGTGGCTGCTCGGCGGAGCAGCCTCCATTATCGCTTCCTCCTAAGAGGCTCGAACCGGGCGCTCGGCTTCCTCCTTGCGCCGGGAGCCGGCAAGACGCCATTTGCCCGAGAGACAGATTAAGGGGGAATAAGAGGGTAAAACATAAATGAGCCAAGAACCATTGTTTCATAGGCTATCATTGTTTGAAACCGCCGCCCGGCAGCAAAGTAGCGGAGAGCTCGTGCTCGCTCGCGCCACGCTAGGCCAAGCAGCCAGAAACCGCCTTGGAGCGAACAATTTGGACTTGCGCCGCTTCCTCCGGCTCCACGGGAGGAGGAGGAGGGGGAGGTAAGGAAGGCGTGCGCGGAATATACGCGGGCTGGCCTTTTCGGGGGCTCCTGTCTCGAGAACTTCGTATTATACCCCCGATTCCCTTTTCATCTTTCGGCCGAGGAGATACACCGGCTATCAGGAGTGGGTGAAACACAAAGAAACCGCACGGCGCCGCGAAGATTGTCGCCGAAGTGTACGCACACAGGTCGGCCGCCGCGCGAGGGATGTCAAGGAAATGCCACGGGCTGGCTGTTCTATGCACCTCGGTCAGAGCTGCCAACGCGGGAGTACGCCTTGAACCAAATGCGCACGTATATATATGAAAGAGAAACAGATACGGCCCTTGTGGCACCCAACGCGTAGGCTGCGCAAGCGGCAATTTGCTGGAGCGACGCAAACGCGCGCGACTCTGTCCGTGCATTTTCGCCTCGACAATTAAAGTCGGGCAAAAACAACGGCCTGTCGACATCGCACGGGCTTCGCGGCCGAAGCATGGCTTAAAGGGGTTAGAACGCGTGCGTAAGGAAAGAAAGAAAGAAAGAAAGAAAGAAAGAAAGAAAGAAAGAAAGAAAGAAAGAAAGAAAGAAAGAAAGAAAGAAAGAAAGAAAGAAAGAAAGAAAGACTCGTAACAACTAAGAGCACGCATAGGCCACGATGCGAGTTCTTACTGGCCTTGAGAACTCCGAAGGCCGGAGAAGAATCTTCGCTTTTTTTCCGAGCGAAGTATACACGGGAGTGAATTAAAATCTGCCGAAGCATATTCGCCTTAACGAGAGAGAAGGCCTTCAACTCATTCGAAGGACGGCGTAGTTTCAGCGTCTCGTAAAAAGAACGTCCGCTTTGACGTTCCGAAGTGAGACTCGCGCGCAGTGTTGCAAGAAGTTGCGCGCGCGCTCCAGTCGGGAAGATTGCGCTGAAACAATCGGGACAGCTCGTTGGCGCCAAAGTCCCTGACACCTTGGCGTAAACTCTATTAGCGCTGTTTACCTCGCTCGGAAAAAAAAATAAAAGAAAATGTGTGGTCATCACAACACGCTAAAGCGCGCGGACGTTTATAATAATGTCCTCGCAGAATCTTCGGCCCCGGGCAATGCTGTGTAATAAAGAACACGCGCACTGCAGGCAAGGGACCGGTATGTGTGCCTATAATTCACGCCACTTTTCGCGCGCCCAAAGGTGTCAGTTTAGCGGCTAATAAGGACGTGTCAGTCGCGTCCCCGAGATGTGAAGCGATAATCCCCGTGCCTGGCAGGCTGGCTGTACTTTCCTTTTCATTTTATTTTTCTAATTCCGTCCCGCATAGAAGCCACGTGTCGCGTCAAAATGGCGCCAAAATTAACGCGCTTCGGCCCCAGTCGCGCGCGTCCTCCGCCTGATGTCCGGCCATATCTATAGCGCCGTTGAGCAGTGTACCGAAGCCTAGTGCGTCCAGCCAGCAGTCCGGGCATTAGGCTGTCTGTCTTGTTCGTTTCCCGGCCGTCTTGGGGCCACGGTGTCAAGGTCTATCGGGCAGCCGGCTAACTATTACGGTCCGCGGACGGCGCCAGTCTTTGTGTCCGCAGCGCCGCGAGTGACGAGGCGGACAAAGCCCTTTGTGGGACCCCGTGGCCGCCTCACGACGGCTGCCATGAGGCTCGAGCGGCACGTGTGACGGGTAAATGGGCGCACGACCAAACAACGTTACCCGCGTGGTCTCACATCTGCGGGGATTCGCACAGAATG
Organism: Amblyomma americanum; assembly: GCF_052857255.1. Taxonomy (NCBI): domain Eukaryota; kingdom Metazoa; phylum Arthropoda; class Arachnida; order Ixodida; family Ixodidae; genus Amblyomma; species Amblyomma americanum. The sequence goes on from NC_135498.1 coordinate 53,069,350, forward strand.
GCGTCCGCATGACGCCCGTGCGCGCTCATCTCTCCTCAATAAGCGCGGCGTAGGGGGCGCGAAGGTCGCGGTTTGTGCGCGGAGTTCCAGCGTGTCGCAAGAATTCCCGGAGACAGTTGCTGGCCACGAGTCATTACTGCGGCAGTGGCCGCCGGTTGCTTCGTGCACCCGTGGCCGCTGCGGTATGTGCATGGGAAGGCGTGCATGTACACATCGACAGGCTTTGATGAAACGTCTGATAAGCGACGAATCGTTTCAAATCGGCTCGCGAAGGACTTGCAGCGTCGATGTGCGCGGCATTTATGAAAAATCCATACTGTACGAGCGGAGTGACAGTTTAAACGCCGTAAGTCACGGAAATTGTTGGCGTACGTGTGAGGATTGCGAAGTTATTATTTATCGCCTGGTGCAACAATATTTACCTCTTGCACACTGCCTGTAACCCTCCTCTTTGCAGCCTCCTTCTCCCTTTAGGCCTAATAGACACACGCTCTTAAATAAGCATACATTCACTCACTCACCAAACTGTTAACTCGGGCACTCAGTCCTGAATGCCGTAACTGCAGCACTATAAACAAGAAACACCTATATGGGAGTAAAGAGAGAGTACGCTGCCCTCTAACGCCCTCTATTACAGAAAATTGAGTGCGCTGGAGGACAGTTTACTTCCATTTTTTCTGTTTTCTGTTTAGAGTGCGCTGAACTTTGTAGTCGCAATCACAAGCTTTCCGGGAACACAGATGTACCATAGGATCAGATTGTCGCCTCTCATGATCAGCAGCTGAGAAACCAAGCAAGACAATATATGTACCTATTATTGCCCACACTTTAACAGCCCGTTAAAATCACAGTGACGTGGCAAACGGTTGATGCGAAGGATATGTCCTCCTCGAGAGCTCACTCCGAGAATGAAGCGGTTTGACACGAAGCCAGCTCAACACCTGTTTGGAGGAGGTCTTTCTTTCTTAAAAACGCGTGTTCCGCTGGGAAACAATGACTTTGCATTCTTGGAACGGTGTTCCCCGAGCAAGCTGTTTCGTGGAACGATGCCGGCCAGATCGCGCACGGTACAGCTATACCAGCCGCCAGCAGCGCGGCCGCCATTGTTGACGGTGCTCCGCGCTGAATGAAGCTAATGACTTACGGCGGTGGCGCAAAGAAGGGCGCGAAAAGAATGGAGGACGAGGAGGGAGAGAGGAGAGGAGGGGAGGAGAGGCGAAATGCGGGCGAAACGGTCTTTCCGTCGCGGGGCCTTGACGGTCCTAGATCACGCGACCGTTCTTTCTTTCCTGACCCACCGCGGACAGAACAGCGGTGGTCAGTTTATCAGGACACGCGTGTGCTGCGGGGAATGCTGCAGCATCCGTCCATCCAGGCAGCGAGGAAGGCCGGCCCAGAAAAGCTCGCAGCCGGAATCGTTTCTTTTTTTGCTCGGAAAAAAAAAAACAGCCTTAAACACAGAGCTCGTCTCCGATACGAATTCCGCCTACACCGCACACGTATATTGTAGGTAACGTGTATTTAACGTTGTTCCTCGAAGACAAAGGAAGCCGTGGCAAACAGAAACAGGTGCTCACAGGAGTGAATGAAGTGTAAACACTTGACATCTTTTTGTCACGAAGAGCTGCACAGATACACGCACGGCTAAGTAGGTGCCAAATGGGTACAATGTGTCACCCTGTAGCGGACAGGGAAGAATAGGACATCGCTGGGGATAACAGTATATCGATGTACTGAAACAATGGCGGTGCCCCTGCTTTGTGATTAATGCATATCATTGCAACGTTGTCTCATCATCACGCGTTTAAGAACTGCAACAGTGCCAGCTCGCTTAGCTTCGAGTGGGTTACTCCCATACACTGTCTGTCGCGCTTAATGCGAGGGTGTTGTTGCGGGCTAGTTGGTTTAACATTGCTTAAAAGGTAACAGAGCAAACACAGGACGAGGAGAGCAATTAACATACAACACAGGCGCTGTGTTGTACGTCCTTCTCTTCGTCCTGTGTTTGCGCTGTTCCCTTTTAAGCGCTTAATGCGCTCTGGTTCAAGTGATTCAAATTGCATAATGGCTGTCCTTGACGTGAGTATCGCGCGCGCCTGGAAGTTCATCTTAATACAACCAAGCGGCAATTGCACCCACATATCTGCTACAGCAGAGCACGGAACTGTATAGTTCAGGTGACAAAAGAACGATATATAGGCGATACATTGGTGATACATTGGCGATAGATTGTCCCATGCAGCACCGCGAGGACCCTTACAGCACCGAGCGTCTGGAGGAAACATGTGCGTCCATCAAGGACGGCAGCAACAGCACGCGAGTCACCTCTACCTTACAGGCAGAGATGGGAAATGCGCGATTACAATGTAACCACTCGACGTGAAAGGTGTTACACATATTGCGGTGCGCTATAACAAGGAACGGCTGTGTGTCCCACGACTGAATTGTCTGCTTCGTCCGGGAGAAGCAGTCGGTAGGAGGAGAAAGTGAGAGACATGGCAGTGAGTGCAAAAAGACACGGCAGTCAGGCAGTCAGGCTGTCAGATGGAGCAGAAACGGACTGTCTAACGCACGTGGCAGACCGCACCATCCCCTTGCAAGTTGTCGTCGACGTGCATCACTCGAAAGACACACGCGGAAACACGTTTGAGATTGGTTCTTCACACACACCACGCATCTTGGGCAATGCCTGCGTGTTCTGTACGGGTATGTCTCAAACGCAGGCTGGCTCCAATCGTGCGTGTCAACAGCGACGGACTTTGTTTGCCGCGTCAAAGGAAGCGCGGCCGCTTGTCGGCGCGTCATCCTCATCGCCTCTGTCGCTATGCATCCCGACGGTTTATTTCCTTTCTTTTTTTCCCTCACCGCTTCTATAGTTGCTACGAGCCAACCGCACCACACGCACTGCACACCAATGTAACGTCTTCCGCTAGGCAGTTTGAATGAACGCGCGCGACTCTCCGCTCAAGAGAAGAAAGGAACAGGCCTAATCACGTCGTTAAGAAGCCACTTGGCTGCTGCTCGACGAAGAGGAGGCCGGTCCGAATGTGACTGCTCCAAGCGCGTCGCATTCTGAAGACCGCGCGCATGTCTGATGCGCGGCGGTAACGCGCTCAGCCGCCGGCGCGGTCTCGGTGGCACCAGACGCTCAGCTCTGCGTAGAACACCGCGCGAAGCGTAATAGCGAATTCATCCCGGCACGCGCCAGAGCCCGAATGCGGCTCTTCGGAAACGAATGGTGATCGCCTCGAGACGACTGCCAGCGGGAGGAGGAGGAGGAGGGTTCGTGAGAAAACGCGCAGGCGGGTGAGAGCTAGACGCCTGGGGAGTAGTTGTTCAACGCGGCTCCCCCGAGGAACGCGCGGTATATAAAGGACCGAAGACACCAAGGAAGGAGGCAGCCAGGAACGCGGAGGTATACGGTGCACCGTCCTCTGTCTACCCTCACCATTCACCCTCGCTCTCTGCTATAGCTCTCAAGGCGCAGAGGAGGCCCTGCAGCAGCATCCAGCGGGGGCGATTAGGCCATCGTCTTCCTTCCGCCGCTGGCACATAGACAAACCAAGCGCGCCATGCAGGGTGGGCCAGACGAGAAAACGTTCATTGTTGGAATTCGCGCGTAATGAGTGCGGCGCGCCGCCGCAACAGGCACGCGCGCCCACGGCGCGCTCCTAATCAACGCCCGTCCCTTCACCCCTTCTGCGAGCCCCGACGCGGCGTATATATACACGAAGAGGCGCACGCGCGACCGCACGCCCGACACGCCAACCACCGCCGGCGCTCGCAAAAAGTTACCAGCAGGCACACAGACAGGGTGGAAGAGACGGAGGAGGGGGGAGGAAGAAGTGACGGAGGCCGGCCAGAAGCAATAACTGCATTAAGCATGCATCGCGCATAACGCATCGCGTCCGTCAGCCGCTGGGGCGAGCCTTCGGGCAGGCACACAGAGAGCCGCCGCCGCCGCAAATGGCCAGGCGGCTCTCCGGAAAGCCAGTTAGGCCTAATTTGCATCGGGACGGACGGCTGGTGAAATATATACACGCGCGGGAGAGCAGGGGCGAAAGAGAGCGCGCGCCTGGCAAGCAGCAGCCGCGAAGCCACGCACAGAGCAGAGAAGCGGCGGATGGACGGACCTATGGCGCGTCTGTTACTGCACAGCGAAGCGCGTGCGATTCCCGGCGATGATGGAAGGAGCCGGCTTTCCCGCGCAAACAGGAAAGTTGGCCATCCCTCTTTCCCCATCACCCTCCCCCGACGCTCCCTTCTTGGCCCCTCTTTTTCCCCATTAGAAACCGGCACGTTTCCTTGTAGCTTCGCGCGGCCCTGCTGGCCAGCAGCATCCATTTTCTGTCGGTGCCCCTGCGCGATTGGGTTTGGCGGAGGAATGTGGGGGTCCAAAATGCGCTTCTTGGCAGCGGTGGCGGCGATTAGCTTTCTCACATGCACACCGCGCTGGAATCTCTCTTTCGGGTTCCGGTCAGAGGCGCCCGCGCGTACGCGTGCTGGACTTTGGAAATTAGAAGCATATCCGGCCGATAATGTTTGCTCACTCTCACTGCCAGGCAGCCGCGGAGTCGCCTCTTCGAGCTAGGGTGAAAAAAGGGATGGGCACTGAGGGAAGACGGGGAGGTGGGGAGGGGAGAGTCGCCGGGAGCGTTTGATTGCGGAATATCGTTAGCGAGCTCGCGTACGTGTGTACGAATGCCGCTATCCGCGCGCGCGTTTCGGAGCCAGCGCACGTGAGCCGCGCGCATTAACGCAGACCCTCCCTCTTTTTTCCCTCCTTCCCTCTTTTTCTCCCACCCCGGATGTTCGGACCGCGCCAACACATCCGGGAGCCTCACGCGATTTGGTATATTGGGTGCTTCACAACGAGCCGCGGACGGCGGCCACAGTTTTTGACCGGGAATTCGAGCCGCATATATATATACGAGACCATCTTTGAAAACCCCCTCGTCCAATGTGCAGCTTCCTCTGCTCCCTCCCTCCCTTTTTCCACCGTCGCCTGGTTTCCAGCGCTGTTCGAATTCACTTTGCAATAACTCCTTTCCTTTCCCCATTTTCGGTGTTGGCGATGGAAACGAGGAGAGAAATGTTTTTGGGAAGCGCGTTCTGGTGGCTTGGGGAAAAACTTGGTTTATCGAAAATTTTCGCGCGGTCTTTGCCATCCTCCTTTTCCCTCTCCAACCAGGCAGCCTCGCGATCGGAAACGCGCGAAACAAATGCGTTTCGGAAGTGACCCGTTTAGTTTGCGAGGCGCGGAATTTTGGGGAAACTGAGGAGACATACAGGCGCTGGTTTGTGACTTCGCCGCCGTAAAACTTTCGCGGGCGATGCCTGAGCGTTGCATTGCTTGGTACCGCTGCGTATACAGCTGCCGTCACTTTGCTGCATGATAGCATTGGCGCGGGTTTTGTCTGGCGTCGACATAGACGATGACTAGCGTTTCTCTCTGCATTCGCAGTCGTAAATTTTATTTAAAGGCTGTTTCGTGCGAACTGAATTTGTTTTTGAGTGGTACAAAAACACACCGAATTCAAATCAGAACCTGTCATGGCTTCCATATCATTCACCCATATCACGTGATCGCAGGTAGCACACACACACAGCGTCCACTTTGGGGTCCATGTGGTCCTCATTAAGGCTCATACATTTCTGGATAATGATAATATGACTAATCTGGTTCATGGTGGTTTAACGTCCCAAAGCGACTGAGCCTATGAGAGACGCCGTAGTGAAGGGCTCCGGAAATTTCGACCACCTGAGGTTCTTAAACGTTCACCGACATCGCACAGCACACGGGCCTCTAGAATTTCGCCTCCATCGAAATTCAACCGCCGCGGCCGGGATCGAACCGTTAATATGACTAAAACCTGAGAGGTAAACCTAAGTATACGTGAAGAAGGTAGACCTGACAGTGATGTTCAACGTCAGCAAAATTTTCTTAATCCCACACTGCCATTCCTATCTACAATACCTCTGACTTGATTCGAGCCTGAAAATAAAATTAGCTCCCACGGCAGCGGCAGGAATTGGCTGCGCAATTTCTTTGCAGCGTAACAAAGTGCTGTTCAATCAAGCCTGAAATACGTTACGACTGTTGTGAAATTTGCACCTCATACGCTATTTACTGCTTAAGCCATTGGGAGAACGTACCGTATCGAAGGAGACGGTCGAGATGAATACAACAGATCTAAAGTGCTAGTAGTAAAAACGTCTAAACTATAGCCCCCACCGAAGAACTGCAAAGCGGCATAAACAGCACAGAAAGAGAGAGGGGGGGGGGGGGGGGGGGGGGGGGGGGGGGATTCCTGGAGAGGCCGCTCTTTTTCGCACAGGTTGCTGGAGCACCACAAAGCCACTGCGGCGGTCAGCGCAAGCGGCCGCATCGCGCACGCGTGATGAATATGGGAGCGCATAACAAAGGCGGCGGCTGCTCGAGTCGGCGGGGGCGTAGTAGAGTCCGGTCAATCGTCAAGGGGCTGTCGCCCGGCTGTTCACCCCCGCCCATTGGCACGAGACGAAGAGGTCCACCCAAGCACGTGCAATGCACCGCGCAGGCGACGGCATAAAAGGGGGCGCTATATACGTGCACACTCCAGGGAACAAGACCACGGTGTAGCAGGCTACTGCGCCGCCCTGCAGCGCTGCTTCAGTGCTCACGGCGGAAGTGGAGCCGCAAAAGAAGTCCTCCTCCTCCTTTCATTTTTCTTTTTCGCCCAGCTTCTTTGCTCTGCGCGCGGCGCGTATCAAAATCGCGCTTTCCAGTCGACGTGGCGCGCACAATATATCGGGAGCGCGCGGCGCAGTCTTCCGCGCACGAGCAGTGGTGCTGCAACCGGTCGCCGCCCCCCCCCCCCCCCCCCCCCCATCACAGAACGTCGTGAACGCCGCGGGGGTTACTACTGGGCGCTCAAGAGTGTGGGCGTTTGTGCGTTTTTGAGTGTTTCGAGTGTGTATGTGCGCAAGCGTGCCCGCTTTTCGCACGTTGCCGCACACACCGCGTCAGAGGAGGCGACCGTTAACAGAGTTCTTAAAAGCGAGGTCATTAAGGCCTTGTCTTGACGCTGCTGTGCTGCTGGACTGTACAGCCAAGAAACGCAGCATGACAGACAGAGACAGCAAAGCCGACGGAGGTGCGACTGGATGGTGCGTTGCAGCATGGCACATGTATATTAAAAAAAGAAAAACGTGATGAAAGTGTTCGAGTGTGCTCTCACCGAGTGGCCATGGTATGACACGGAAGGCACAGAGCAAAGGAATTGGCCCCAAAATATGTGACAAAGCGTAGCAAACGGGTGGCCCGAAACACTTCCAGACCTCTTGCCCTAAGCAGGACTTACCCCGGTGCAACTATTGTCAAGGAAAGTGACGGCGAGTACCGTGCCGCAAGCCAGGGACAGCAGCCGTGCACTCTCAAGTCCATTTCAACCGCATGACTTCAAACGGAGGAGTAGACGTCGATAAAAACGGTAAGAAGGTCGGTGTGGCGGCATGCGCGGACATTCTTCACACCGCAAAGGACGCCACAGCACGCAGACAGAGGGACGACACAGGAGCAGACCGCATCAAATGGTGGCTTAAGCGTCCCCTCACACCTGAGCGAGCGACGTACTCAGCCCTTGCGGTGCATGAACCACTCGTGTTTACCCTGAAAGGTGACCTATGGATGACAGCTATGTTATAAGGAACAAACACCTCCCAATTAGGGAGGAGTGGGATGCATCAAGCTACGACGATTGCGTGGTTGAGGCTTCGGTACACGGTTCGAGAGGCAACTCAGCTCCGCACGCAGCCGCTTAGGAGTGGAGGCGTGACAAAGCAGCCAAAGATTTGCCAAGGGATAAAATTGCAGTGTATACGGAGGACGTTCATGTCCGGCGCAATTGTTCCGTAAAGACACTCTCTGCACAAGCAAGCAGCAAGATGAAGAAAGAAAAAAAGATAAGATGGATGTAGTGATTAAGCACTGAGGAAATGCAGCGGCCAGATTCGGGGTTCAATCTCGAGCGGCGATTTTCAGCTGCTCCACGTCGTCGGCTCGCTGAAGAACCGCGCGAAGGGGCGGAAGGAAGAAAGGCCCGCCCGAAGGAAACGCTCCAGCTGCGCTGCTGACTGCGGCTCGGGGCATTCATTTTTCAGCATCGTTGCGCGCCGGCGTGCGAGCTGTACGAAGCGCCGCCTGGCTGGCCATAATCGCGGTCGCTGTATAGCGTCAGGCTTCCTCTCCGAATGCCCTGGAGATGCAGCGTGCACCGCTGGTGAAGTGACGTGACACCAGGTGAGGCAATCAGATTTTGGAACGGCCTGTGTCAAAAAATGTCAAGCCAAGAGGATTCGCTTCTGAATCGATGAAGTGGGGATCGTTTTATATCGTCACGGTTCCGAATCTCTCTAACTTTGAGAAGAACACGTGTTATAATTTCTCCGATGCCTCGGACTTCCGAGAGCTTGGAATCAAACTCGTTGGGCTGCGTATTCTTGTCAAAGGTAATTGTACAAACCGGTGGGTTCTATAAAGGAAGAATGCACAAGTTCTGACGCTTTGTCGCCTTTCAGAATTGTCTCGATTTCACCTGTATGTGTAAGAGCTGCTTGCACTTACTGACTGACGCTAAAATCGTCCGTGATGTTAAGTGTACAGAGACAACGTGCTTTTATATTGTAGCGATAGCTACATTACGGTAGCATTTCGAGCCTTCAGCGTGGCGGCGCTGCCACCCTGTGGCTGCACCGCCACCCCCCCCCCCCCCCCCCCGGCTGCGCCGCCACGCTGTCACGTGGTTGGTCACGTGGTGCGGAGCAGCTTCCGGCGAAACCGAGCTGCTATAGCTGTGCGCATGCGCCATGTCAACTGGGACGAAGATGAAGAAGGAACGCCCAGTGAAACGGAGCGGCATAAGACTGACTTTGCAATTCAACTGAGCAAGTTCCACTCGGCCAGCTGTAGCTATAGCGTCACTCCAGGTTTAACCAGAGCTATTTTGTTTAGGTTGTAACTATTTTGTTTTTGCGAATGATAGCGAATCACAAGCACTATTTGACTAGTCTGTGCGTGATCGAATGTCTGGGTGCGCCAATATCGCTACCGGCTCTGGACAATATATGGTATCGCCGAAAATTCCATGACAAGGAAGAGATAGAAAGATAGAGAGAAAGATAACTGACGACGATGAGGCTGGCTTAACTGGTCGCTACAGACTCAGCAGCACCGAGCATCTAGACAAAACATAACCTTTTTGTCGGTTTTGTCTTCAAGAAAGAGCTTGAAGCACCCTTAGTTGCCGACGTATATAATTCGTGATAGTATTTATTCGTGAAAAAAAGATAAACATACAGAAACTAGAAATGAATGCGGGGCACCGTAACTGCTTCGCCTAGGGTTGGAACCGGAAAGCGGCCGGCAGAACGGAGGATGGAGCGAAAGCACATGAAAGAAATAAAATACGTACAGAGAAGGTATGCGCAAAAATATAAATGCATACAAACACCCACATAAGTTGAAAGCCTTACTTTCTGGCACGTGCACCGTGAACCGGGTGGCCTTATCTTGTTTCACAGATCGTACGGCGGACGCTGGAAGGCACTGAACCCACGTGGTTGATCACAGTTTTATCCACCCTCCATTATAGACTTATTGAAAACTGCTCCCTCTTCGTCGGCATTTTGCTCGCTATAAACTGTTGCGTACACGTAGCGTGAACGTTGTGCACATGTTCTCACTCTTCTGTGTAAGCTATGCAAAATTCTGCATGGCGACTGTTAAGTTAGAAGCCCATGGCGCCGGTAGGTCGTTTCCCCCTTTTCCCGGGAGCGGTCGTCTCCGTGGGAAGTAGAGGGGAGTTAGTTTACTGAGAGGCGCGACGCCCGCGCTAATCCTTTCGGCTCTGGCGCCGACTCATCCTCTGCTGACCGTCCGTGCACGAGGGGTAGAACAGTGGCAGTGCATCGCGCGTTTCGGACTCTGCCCAAAGCCGTGGGAAATGGGGAGGAGGACCCCAAACTGCCTTGTTCAGAGTCGCAGGGGGCCGACGACCTTTTCCCGCTGAAGAAATTCCTTTCACTGTCGGCGGAGACGGCAAAGCCGATGTGTGGCGCCTAGATGGATTTCTCCTGCAGCGAGCTGCGTACGCGCAACCGCGCGCCCTGCATGTTCCAGGAGGTGCGGGGTCCATTGGGTCGGGCTCTGGTGAGCCGTGGGCTCCACCCACTTGCATGTACGGTGCCATTGCACTGCTATTGGTTCGAATAGGGCGAAGGCTGGTTTAGTTAAGCTCCGCCTAATTATCGAAGGGGTTAAAACCCGCTGTAAACAAAGACTTTGGAGGAGCACGCCGAGTCTCAGTCTCGGCCGCTTTTAAACTGCCTTATCATCACTGCCTTGTATTTCAATCTAGTCTTTAATAAATCAGTTTTGCTTGCTAAGAAGTTGAAGCTGCTGCCCCAATCGGCAACGTGTCGCCGGACGAGCGGACGAAGACCCAAAGTGCTCTTCGTACCGCTAACCGCCGTGTATCGATCACCGGCCAGCGTGCCATCGTCATTCATGGACTTCGACCAGAACCAGCCAGTCCAATCCGGCCATCAGAGAGGGGGCGGGAAAGTTTAACTGCAACACTTCGAAGCCAGACCAGTACTCTGTTTATGTAGTTATCTTTAAAGTGAGGGAGATTAAATCGAAACACGCACGTAAAATCAAGCGGACGTTGAATTTTGTACGCGCGGTGGCTTCTCGGATACCAAGGCCAGATGCACTGACAATGCTACTATACTGACCACTTAGGAAATAGCAACCAGTGGTGAAGTACGCGCATTTGTGGCATCGCCTGCGGAGAACATTAACAAGCTCTCGTCGAAGCGCGCTTCCTTCCAGGTGGGAGGTGAGTAAAGCCGAATCATGGAATTTACCTTTGCGCGAGGAGTGTCACGGTTTCCAGCGAACAGCAGTGCAAAAGACCGCTGAGTTGCGTCGGTTGCTATACATGGCTCATGCATAGAGAAGCCATGCGAAATACCGAACAGAGATGACGCACGCACAAAGCTGCCTCACACAACGGCGAATTTAATGCCCACGAATGAAAGACTACGACCAGCATGAAACACCTCTACTGACTCCTTTCATACCTGGTGTTTATCACGCGTCTGTCACGCACACATTCTTGCATTCGCGAACATTACAGACTCACGGTCGTTATCCGTTTTTTTTTTCTTTCTGCGGGTGTCTTTTCGTTTTTCCTCGCTCTTTTCCGTTCATAAAAACGCTCGCCCATTTAGCCGCGTATTGGCGACGCTTTGCTAAGCGCCACGTATACACGGCAGAAAGTGACAGCCTCTAAACGCGGCTTCAACACAAGGAAGCGCGCGCAAAGGCGAGGACGAACGAAAAGCAGACGAACGAGCCCCAACGGGGGACGTCAAGTGGGCGCAGGGACGCGCCAAACGCTGCGCCGCGTCGACAGGCGCGGTGCAAACAATCTCAACGGCGGGGCTGCTGCTGCTGCGCTACTGCCGCTGGCGGTATTTACGAGGAACTCCGGAGTAGCCCATTGTCCATTGTTCGTGCGACCGGGCAACACAAGGTCTCGAGACGCGTAACAGGGGTAGCCGGGGGGGCACTTAAATCTTCGGGAAAACAGGTGTGTGCGCGCAATCGCGCGGGGTCGCCACCGGTTGTCCCAGGCTGGCCGCTGGTGGCAGTCTTAAACAGTTGTGGCTGCAGAACCGCCTGCGGTGATGTATATGCGCTCTCGTCTCGAGCGGACATGCGTGCAGGGAATAATTTATGCATACGCGCGCTCTGTGAAACCGGCTTCGTAAAGGCGACGTAACAGCGCGCATATCAAGAAGGCTGAGATTTCGAGGTGACGCGGATTTAAACGGTGCTCGCTCGACGCATACTGAAGCTTATAATTGGGGGTGGAGTGATGCATCGCTTCACTTACCTGGCCCATCTCAACAGGCAAGCAACTTCTGGCTTTCAGACTAAACTGCTTCTTTACCGGCGCGTTGGAAGGTGCTCGGGTCAACAAACCGAAATTAACAATGTCCACTCCAACGTACACCGCCGCTCTTCGCCATTAGTCGTTTTAATAGTGCGGATAGGTAGCGAGACAAGGCTACCCCGTTGCTGTGTTCTCTGCTCTTGCCGCTTTCGTGCCTTTTCGTCTCAGTGTCATAATACCACATCCTTCAGGCTGCACTCTGAGCGCTCATATCCTGTATTAAATAAAAATTCTTAACACGGCAGCATTAAAAGCCTCATCAAGAAAAAAAGTGTCATCAGTCATGAAATTCGCCCATCTGGTTGGAGGGAACTGACGTCACCAGGACGGAAGTGACCTCACTTCCGGTAAAGGTAACAGCTTCTAATACTGTTGCATTGCCAGCACATAAGGCAATAAGGCACATAAGGAAGCACTATACATGAAGTAATTAGATGGCCTTGCGAATTTTTTCCTCCTCCTCCTCTATGTTTACGCCACCAGGAGGACGTCGACTTCCGCACACCATACGCTAATGACAGGAATTAAACACACCTTGAGAGACCATGTGACTAGTGATAAGTGGTATGTGGCCTTTCAATCTGACGACGTAATTTCGTGCGAGCCACGACTAAGCGGTATTGAAATGTGGAGGGGTATATGGAATTTACAGCTGACGCTGTGAAAAGAAACTGAAAAATAGAACGGCTGCTTCCATCTGTCGTCCGCTGTCGAGTGAGGCATGTCTTCGGGCGCTGTGCGGAGACGGTGCGAGCCTGGCTGGTGCGTTTCGGTGCCGACCGATGCGACACGACGTCGAAGACGACGAGCTGCGAACGAGGCTTAGCGGGAGCAATCAGCGGTGAAGGAAGGCAGGGGCGAAATAGCGCTCGTGCTCAGCCGGGCCCAAGGGTCGCGCGCGGTTTTCCTCGAAGTGGGGTTGAGAGAAGAAGAAGCCGCGGACAGACGCTTCGAACAGCGATGACAACGGCGAGCCGCGAGCGGTCGTGATTGCATTAGCCGCACTCGGCTTGGCCCTAATTAAAAAGGCGGCCCTCCCCGACGCTCTGCACAGACCTCGCGCGGAACGGCCGCGCTCCACTGAGGGCCGTTTCTTCGGCCGCGGCTCGGAATCCGTAATGAACGACGGAACGAAAACGAAGGATATTTGAGTCGAAAAGCCTCGGGCCAACCCTTCCTGAAATGTTCTTGAACGTCACCCCTCCCCCAGCTCCTCATCCTCTGCACAGCTACTTTGTCCTCGCGGTTTTTGATGAGTGGCTTATTACGCCGCTCGAAAGCGACGTGCACCCCTTTTTTTACTTATGTAAAGGCTATTCATTCAATTTTGTTTCCTCATCTTTTCATATGTACGGTGGTTTGTATACGAACGCAGCATGGATGCATTCCGAATACCGGTATACCTTTCACAGCGCATTTGCCTACAGCAATGGATACATGAATCTATACAGCAACGCTTTCGCAAGTCAGCCAATTGTTCAACGCTTGTACGTAGTCCAGTTCACATGCCAGTCTCCATCTACAGTTTTTCAGCACTGCTTTCAGTGTTCTCCGCTGAATAATAACACGTCATAATGCTCAGGAATGTTTCCACAGAATTTAGCACGACACCGGTTCGGAACTGGCCTCCGCTACAGAATGGGCTCAATGCAGAATGGAAGCAGAAGTAATTGCGTAACCTTGCTCAGACTCACGTGTATGACCAGGGGTATGGCGCGATACCAGAATCTAATCAAAAGTTCAATGACCTCGATCGTCTACAGTATGCTGCTTAACTCGCGTCGCTCGATCCCAACATTCACCGTCCCCGTTCATACTCAAACGGCGTGCCTCAGCGAGTGCTTCCAATTGAACGCAGCCAAATCCGGCACCCGTCATCAGGGCACGCTGCAAGCGAAACAACGATTGCAGCCATTAGGGATATGGCGCGCGCCCGGCTTGTCGTCTACTCGCAAGCTGCGGCGACCCGCGCCGCACCATTCCATAGCGTCTGGCCTCTGCTCCACGTTCTGGCTTCTGTTCTGCCGGGAGGCCTTCGGCGACGCTCCTAAATCCAGGCCGATTGCCCCACGATTCTGCCCCCCCCCCCCCCCTTCCATATCCCGCGGTGATTTACGGGACTGCACTGGCTTCATTTGGCTTCCTTTATGACGCGCCGCACCCCCCTCGGCTGCAAAACAAAAGGCCGGAACGACACGGCACGGACAATAATCGTCTGCTTCCCCAATGGCGCTCTCCCGAACGCCGCCGCGGGGTGGCGCCATGCTTCATTTTAATACGCCCGCCCGACGCCCATTCCCGTTTTAACTGCGTGTCGCCAGCCGCGACCTTCCGGCAGGCAGGTAATATCGACAACGGCTATACGCTGCTAGTGGCGGGAATTCCGCTGCAGAAACCAGCCGTGCCCCCCCTCCCCCCTTAGCACTCCGAGAAAGGATGAAATGGCCAACGGTATGGTAGCGGTAGCACAAAACAGTCGCCACGCACATCGCCGCCGCCAGAGCAGCCGAGTTCCTCACCCCCGCAGCAACAGCTTTTTGTCTGGACCCGAAAAAGGCGTATAAAGATATTTCATAGACCTCCGAATCTAGGCCTGCGCGCCCTCGCTGGGCCCGGGCTCGGGGCCAACAAAACGATCATAATCATCTTCAGAATGAACGGCGGAGAGCGACGCACGGCCGCCGGCGAGGGTTCGGATTTATGCCCGCGGCGAGCCGTGCTGCTGGGCTCGCCACGGAAACACAGCAGTTGGCGAGAGTACGGCACCCGTGGAGAGGGCGGCGCAGAAGGCTCGTCGCCAGAGCGCGCGCGCGCGTTGCGTTCATGGGCGAAGGGGCGCCATTACCGTCCGTCTATTTTGACAGTGGGCCCATTTAGGGCCGCGATGGCTTTTTAATCCACTTGTTGTTTTGCGCCGTTTTTCCGCGCGCTCGCGGCACCCGTGGCGGTGTGTGGCTGCAACGCTGTTAGCGGCTTTCTTTGCTGTTGGCGCCATCGCCCCAAATGTGGTACGAGGCTTCGGAACGGCAACAGCAAGAGCGTGGTGTACGGCGAGTTGCGACTGAACCAGGATGCGGCGGGCCCGGCTTTTCCTGGGGATTAGAACGAATGGATGCACGAGCTGTGAGCAAAACACAGCGCCACCGCCACTGAAGTGCTCGTTTGCTGGTATAGCTGTGAACGCCAGGGACTGGTTGCCCACTACCATTCAAGCAATGTGCATGCGCACATATGCACATCGGATGCGTTGCCAGTCAACCTATACGCACGTCTAGAAGTCCATCACGTAGGAGTACTTTCCTCACGTGCTCTGACTGTATATAACGCTGGAGCATATGCCAGAAGTGCGCAACAGACACCGCGTTTCAAAGCCAGATTTCACGATCCTTGAGCGCCGCGCACAGAAGCACATCAAGAGGTGAGTCGACGAGCCGCTGTTCTATACATCGCGTAGACTAAATTTCCTCTGCTGGGAATTGCACTTGTCTAAAATGCATTCACGAATGAGAATGGCCAGTCTGCATTCCAGCGGAACGAACCTGCCAGCTGCTGCAAGCGTTGCTGTAAATGTTTTGATTCTGAAAGGAGCATATATCCCTGTGCTTTTGTATGAGAGACCGCCAGAAGTTCGAGACACAACATTTGGAGAGAGATCTCAGCTTCTGAAGATTGAAGTTGTGATAGAAACACCTTCAATATGTCTGAAGAAAAAGTTTCACTACAGACCAAGAAGCAGAAAACGAATTTCATGTCAGAAAGCAGCCCGGTGATTTCGACCTCCCTTTGTCATGCTACAGCGCACCATGAGAGAGTTGCAACATCAGCACAGCCGAAACACTCATTCTATTCTACTGTACAAGCCGCCGCGGTGGCTCAGCGGTTATGTCGCTCGGCTGCTGACCCGAAAGACGCAGGTTCGATCCCAGCCAAGGCGGTCGAATTTTGATGGAATCGAAATTCTACAGGCCCGTGTACTCTGCGATGTCAGTGCGCGTTAAAGAACACCAGGTGGTCGATATTTACGGAGCCCTTCACTACGGCGTCTCTCATAGCCTGTGTCGCTTTGGTACGTTGAGCCCCCATAAACCATATTGTACTGTACACAAGCACGCACATGAGAAAACAATCCTTACGACACTAACACGAGTTGAAATATACAATGTGACTACCAGTAACCACACCCCGTTCAGTTCTTTTAATGGTCCCACGACCTTTACGCTCGCAATACAGTGGTAATTACAAACAACAGAGTCAAAGACAAAGCAACCTTGACACTTCTGGTCCGAACCAAGTCCACCAACTTTGTTTCAGCAGTTGCTAAAACAGGAAAATTGTTCCCAGAAAGTCGCAGTTACGGCAACTCGATAGATGCAGCCAGCTAAAATTAAATTTCCCTCGGCCCAAACTGTCTCGGCACCGCTCCGCGCACCGTATGCGTGAACTATATATATAGAGTATACCGAACTACCACGCATGTGCGAAGGTTCCCGAACAGCACCAGCAGCGCGATGCGACTTTCGCTTCTATGTGGAGCGCAAACAAAGGCAGCTATTCGCCAGGCGCATCTTCAACTGGTGCGAGGCGGGAGCGTGCGAGCACAAGCAGCAGCGGCTAATTTCCCGAGATCAAGAGGAACGACCCGTGCTCGGGGGCTAACGGCGCAAAAACAACGTACCCCGCTCTCCGCGCGTGCTACTCGGTCGGAAGTCGTCGGGCGACAAACTTTTACCTCTCCTCGAGATCGGGAGTGTCTCGGCGCCTTCCCTCCTCCTCTTTTCGGGAATAATTGAGCAGACTGGGAAGCCGAGCGGAGAAAATTGGTCGCCGGAGCCGTCACGCGCGTGCGGAGAACAACACTTTGGGAGAAGCAGCGCCGCACTGGCATCGGTGCCTCATTGCCAGCGTCAACATCGTTCCCCGTCGGTGCATTTCGGTGCGTCGACCAAGCTTTAGGCTGCTATAGAGCGGCTGCGGCAAACGGATGGCAAGACACAAGTAAGTGAAGGCGTGTTAAATAAAACAATAAACAGCGAAGGGGCGGAGTTGTCAGGCTACGTAGAGAACTAACCGTACCACAAGAAGAGCGCGCTTTTTCGCCGGTGTCATGAAAACTTCTCTCCCCTCAGGACCCCCTCTGTAATGCGAAAGCCCTGAGGGTAAAATAAATGAAATGAAACTACGAATTTGAAAGACAACCGAAGAAAGCCCATGGATATGTACTCAAAAAGCACAGAACATCGGCCCAATGTTGGAAACATGCTGGCAAAGACCAGACTTTGCCAACACGTTCCCAATACTGGGCGAATGCCATGTGCTGCTAGAGTAAGGGTACAGTCAAAAGCGAACGGTATACACGCATACTGAGATCATTAGAAACTAAGTTCACAGCCACGCAGATTTCAAGGACCCTCGAATAACTGCCCTCCGAGTTCGAGCGCGGTTTGCAAAAAGCCCGTGTGAGCGACACAGCCTCGCCTCACACGCAGTATCCCGCACAGAGGTGTTGCTCGTATCTACACCCTAAACACAGAGGAGTACAAAAGAGACTAATCTGTTCTCTAGCGCACACCCTGTTATAAGAGGGTGTCCGCTAGAGCACAGTTTACTCCCTTTTTACTCCCATGTAGGTGTATTTGTGTTCAGAGTGTATACGTTCTTCCACAAACACCCACTAGCGCAATGACTCCCGGACAATTAAGAACGAAAAGATAGGACAAATCCAAGGAGATACCCAGAGGAGAAGGCGGGGTACTTCGCTCCCGAAAAAAAGGGAAGAGAGGGAGAGAAAGGAGAGGGATATCGGGACACTGCTTTTTTTCCGCTGTGGCAAAGGCAGCGCGACGAGCTGTTCCCGTCCGTCTTGCTCATTTCTCGCGACCCGCGCGTCAGGCCGCGCGCGCAGTCCCCGGAGGCCCATCAAGCAGTGTGCATGCAGCTCGCCCGCTCCTTTTCCAGAGGCTCGAGCCGCGAGGATAAAAAAACAAAAGAAACCCTTTGTACACGCCGACAACACGTGCTGTTTCTTTCGGTGCGTCGCGCGCAGCACACTCGGCCCCAGCGACAAGGGCCGGCCAAGGGGGCAACATTTGCTTGTCAACAGAGACCGCGTCGCATTCATTCCCATTAACGCGGGTGGCCCTCTCCTCTCCGCGGAGTCGGAACGCGAGGCCTGGCTCGGCTTTTTGGGCCCCGCCGTCCATCTTCTCTTGTTCTCGCGACGGTTGATTGCTCGCTCGCATCTCGGGTCGGGAACTCACCCGTGTACGCGCGCGCGCGCGTTGCGCTTGCGTGTTTGATGCCACGGTTCTTTATTGGGCCGGAAGCAGAGCGGCGGTTCTGTCTTGCACAATGAATCGAGGCTGGATATAGTGGTACACGCGAATTATTTTCCTTCTTTGCGTCGGCGTTGTACCGGGTCGTCGTTTTCGGGTACACAATGTTACATTGGTGTGCAGTGCGTGCGTCGTTAATATGGACACTTTGGTCCCCGTGCGAAGGTGTCCATAAAGCGAGTCGTCCGTGATGACTAATCATGAAAAAAATAAAAGAAGTATTCTGAAATAAAAGCGCATTGCTGACTGCTTCTGTGCTTAGTGCGGACAGTGAAGTGAAAATGGGGCAATTTTGGAAGCCCCAGGTGTGTTATTCTGATCGCCATTAACTTTAGAATGATGCGGCGCAGGTTGAAGTACGTTTGAACCGCCTAGTGGTACGTGAGACGCGTGATATGACGGCTGTTGGTGTGATGATGTATTTCATACTGCGACTGTTCACATCCCAAGAACTCGCTCAACTGCCAACTGTTGAGTGTGGTTTTGAGCGTTGCGCGCGGGGACAATTTTTTTTTTCGCAGCCATTCATGCGATGCGGGAAAGGGTAAGGCGCGTTGACCGGGCATCTGGACACTATAAAGCATGAAACCACATACACACAACAGGGCCATTACTAGAGCATTTACACTTTCAACTGCCTTTCGTTGGCGTTATGCACTCACAATACAATGGGCGGAACATCTTCTAGAGGCACTCGGATCTTTGTTCTCATCGCTGTCCATTTTAACGGTACAAAAATACATGGGCCCCAATAGGCTCCGTGCATTTTCACCCTGTCCGTTTTCCGGACAGTGAGTTTCCATATTAACGAGGCGTAAAAACATACAAGAAGTTCGTTTCCCTGAAAAATTGTCCATAATTCGAGTCGTTCATGTCAATGGGGGCAGTGTTAACGGGGCATGACTGTATACTATACTGGAGAAAACAAGTAATGACGCCTTTGCGGATATACGTCCGCATTTATTACACTTGCATGTCTTGCCCCGATCCAGGAAGACCCGCGTTGTGAGCTATACTTGCCGAAAGTACACCAGATCCGCATTTGAAGGGTGCAGCTTTTGAATTGAACAGCTAATGAAAAGTAGGAAACAACGTGCTGAATATGCGCAGAGATAACGCTTATTCCACGAGGGTCGTGCAACAGCCGCCGTTAATTCACTCAGGCGTCACTGAACCGAAAACTTTCCAAGCGTTGCGGGCGCTGAGCTTCCTTATGCGATCGCTACAGTGCCCCGCTGGCAAACCCAAGTCCACCGGAGGCTTCGATGCATCACGTGCGAAAACGAACGATATAAAAAAGAAGAAAAACAAACCCGGTATATTAACGACTCTACGCTCAGCTGCCCAATACGGCCACTCGGCACAACAGGCATGGAACAGCGTCGCTTGGTTCTTTATATCCCACTCACCGGGTGCCTAGCTTCGCCAAGCCAAGCCTAGCCAAGCCAACGGGAGCCGCAATCTCGACCGGGCATGCATGGCCTACACGGCAGCGCGCGAGATCTGCGCGTGCATACAGGAAACGCGTCCAACCGTTGAGGGAAGCCGCGCGGCGTTCCTCACTCGAGTGACGTCGCTCTACTGCGACCACGCTGACACCTATAGCGAAGCTCGCGTACTGCGCGCCATTGTGGTGGACAGCGGTACAACTAAGAGACCGAAGCCACTCACGCCCTCTTCCGCGAAGCGACGGCATACGAGGTCTGCCGAGCGCGGCGCTCCTCCATGCTTTTAGTCCGGGGTGCTCTTTACGCCTGGCTTTCCTCACGATTCGCAGACCGTGAGATGGAAAACAAACGGCCCCAGACTGGCGTACAGAGAGACACGCGCGGGGACATTACGCTTGGTGTCACGGATGAAGACCTTTGTTGCCAGCCGACAAGTGAGGCCCCGCACAAGCGGGCAGCGGGACTTGGGTTGTCGTTACACATTTACGGTGAAGACGGAAGGCGTATTTTTTACATTTTATTCTTTTTCTCTCGAGAGCAGACGCGCTAAATTCCTACGCTTGCGGGTAAATGAAATACGAGCTCGCATTTACTTTTCCATTTCCGTGTTTAGTTTTTTTTTTTGCTCTCTCTTCTCATTGCGTCTAAAGTCCCCCATCCCAATTCATCAAATTTTATGTTTTTTTTATCCCGGCTAAACTGAATTTATCATATGCACAGGGGCTGTGTCTGCATGCACGGCAGTAGAGAAACAACTTGTATCTCTATAGAAGTGCTTCTCGTTGTTTGGAGGAGCTACTGCATGACAGTAGAGAGTTTTAGTTTCACGTACGTAGAGCTCTTACGGGTGACCAGTGCGCATGCGCAGAACGCAAAGGGTATGCGCGAGTCTCACGTACGTACGTGAGATTAGGATTTTTACGTTGCGGTCTTTGCGTTGCTTGCGTACGTAGCGTTGACAAACATGGCGGCGCCCTGCCCGCCGCTTCACAGCGACAACAGCTTCGTCGCTAATCCCTCGACGCGATATCGTGTCCTGAACTGTTGTATTCGCGATCGATTCGCCCATTGTTACCCTCGCATAAAGTTTCAAGCGACAAATAGCTTTTGTTTTTCAGATACAAGGGCGATTTCCCAGCTGTTAAGCCTAACGAAGCAGCGCTCCGACGCAGTTCGACTGGCTTGTCACTCGTCTTGGCTAGAGCGGCTACAACAATACACTGTGAGTAGCGTTGAACATAGTCACGAAATGTTGTTTCACAATTGCATAAGTTCATGATAAAGTCTGCAGTTTCATGCATGCAGCGACTACAGTCTCCTTCTGCTCCAATATTTTTTTGTCTCACTGTTTACCAGTACCTAAACGTGCGAGTCTTCGAATGGCGTCCCTTCGTGCCGCTCTCTAGGCTGGAGAGAAAAGGCCGTTCGAGATTTCATTACTGCTCACAACATCTGTCTGTTTCATCTGTCACTTTAAGTGGGGCGAAGAAAGACAAACCACATGAACTGGTGAACGATGCGCGCAACTACACATATGTGACGTTTCGTCCAACTACTATCTTCCACAACGACATTAAAAGTTACCTGACGCGCCACAGGTAGGCCGAATGCACAAAGCGCTAGACCTGAAGCAACGCACAGGCATCGCGGGAACAGGTGACGCCGCAGGACACCTCGAAAAGAAGCGGGCAGAGTTCGCAAACTAACGAGCCTTGCTCGGCTCGCGTGCGCAACCTGCTGCTGCGCACACAGGCAAGCGCGTCCCCCAAGAAGCACAAGGAGACCGCAACACATGTTTTCGGGGGCGGAACACAAGGGCCGACGTGGCACGTACGGCGTCGTAAAGCGCAACCCCCCCCCCCCCCCCCCTCCTCATCTTCCACCGCAGCGGGTCCAAATTACCGCCTTCTGTTGCCCCGAGGACGATCCCACCTTTACCGCCATCTTCGACGACCCCGGCACCGAAGGTGGATCGTAAAAGGCGCCGAGAGCCCGTCATCGACCAAATGGAATCTTTACGGCCGATCTTCAACCGCATGCCCCGCAAAAGGGGCCGAGGAGAAGCCAGCTGGGGAGCCGGAGTGGAGCTGGCTCTTTCGCCTCCTCCTCTCCTCCCCCTCTCCCTCTCACGTCGGGCACTCGCAGGACTTGCGCGGTGTGCCCTGCTCCCTTCGTTGCTTTCACCTGTAGCAAGTTTGTTTAACGGAAGCACGTCTGCACGGTGCAGTGAAAACGCCTCACGACCTCCTTGTAGGCGAGTTTGACACTGGCGCGGTGAACTTTCGCGGGCATTTTTTTTGTTGTTGTTGTTGCTCGTTGGCTTTCACTTTTACTCTGGACTCTCGTGAGAGCCGGAGTATACGTCTTTTTACTGGCACTCAGCGCGCCATGGGATAGGATGGTTCTTGCGACGCGTCGCCCCTGATGGACCCGTACCTCAGCGCCGCGGCTCAAACTTTGATGCGACTTTCGTGCCGCTCTAAAAGAAAAAAGAAAACAAAAACAAAAAGCGGAACATGAGCTATAAAAGAAAGGTTCAGAGACGCCTGCAGAGACGCGATCAAACCGCTACTCGCCGTGTGTGTAGCACAGTATCCAATACGCTACGACGCTACCGGCAGAGCAGAAATAAAAGTGCGGGCTTCACTACAGGTGCTCTCCGGTGCCTACCGTGTTTGAGAGCCCAGGCGGCGCTTTTGCGCTCTGCGGCGCAACTTGAGTTCGGAAAGTTGTCTTACACGTGTCCTCAGTCTCATGCGACACTGTTCTAGAAACAAAACTTTAAAGACAGCCACGCGGCGTCAAGTCTTTCATGTCATGCTCCCTTAACCCCCCCCCCCCCCCCCCCCCCGCCCCGTTTTTTCCCCCTTACGCCTTCGGTTATGGCCAGCAAGTAGCATCTAACAGGTGACCGCAACCTAAACTAACCTTTCCCAGCCTTTCCCATAAATAAAAGTTCTTTTCGGAGCAAGTAATAGTTACTCCATCGCTTCTCGCTTCGTCTTTTGCCGTTGAGCAACAGTTGGCATTTTTCGACAGAGCCCTGTCCTGTTTCCCTCGTCCTTTACTGTGTCGTTAGTGTGTGCGCTAAAGAGAACTCTGAGAATGGACCAACTAGATTCACAGCGCCTATTAGAGGAAGTTAAGCGCTAATTCGCGACAAACGCTAGGTGCGGTCCAGCATAGTAGAGCGTGGAGGCTAAAACTTTTTACACTGCACAGAACCAGAACCGGTAATGAGAGATAATATTGTGGTTTATGGTTTATGGTTTATGGGGGTTTAACGTCCCAAAGCGACTCAGGCTATGAGAGACGCCGTAGTGAAGGGCTCCGCAAATTTCGACCGCCTGGGGTTCTTTAACGTTCACTGACATCGCACAGTACACGGGCCTCTAGAATTTCGCCTCCATCGAAATTCGAGCGCCGCGGCCGGGATCGAACCCGCGTCTTTCGGGCAAGCAGCCGAGCACCATAACCACTCAGCCACCGCGGCGGCCGAGAGATAATATTCGGGCAAGCCATTTTGTTGGCTAATGATCCCATGCGCATGCCTCCATGTGCACCACACTTGAGCGAGCATCGGTCAAGCTCAGTAATTTTACATATTAGCAAATGATATCTGATTTCGTTGGCGTAAAATTATATTTATCAGTGAAGTTCACATAGTGCTGGACTGCACAACACTAACGTCCCCACGTCAGCTTCGATGTCCGCATTGTGTAGAGATCGTTGTCTGTGTGGTCCCTCTGCGACACTGATGAGCTGGGTGGCAGGTGGGCCACCTTGGTCACGTGACCTTGTGACGTCATCACCAACCTGGCCATTGGACTGTCTATCGACTGTCTATGGACTGTTAATGTCCGTGGTGCAAAGACAAACCGACACTCATACACGCAACATGGACTTGCCCTCAGGCAGAGGTAGATCCGATAACAGACAACCTGTGTGTGACGCACCGGGAGCATGCGCCGGCCAGCGAGGAAGAAGGTGTACAGAGCCACAATGGCAGCAACCAGGTGCGGCATCCTGGACCAAGGGTCGACCACAAGGCCTAACGGCGCGTAAGGACAGCCAACATCTCTAAACATGACGAAATAAAAGTTTTCCAAGTCCGAGTCCACCGGACTGTGAGCAAACTGCCCACCGTTGCAGGTGACAGTTAAACTAATGAGTGGGCACGAGAGGTTGCTCGGAAAGAGCGGCCTCGGTCTCATGTGAGCCCCGTCGGTGGCAGCGCCTGCCATCTCTACGATTTCTCTGTCTATACTCTGAGGTCTCGCCGCTATTTGTCTAACGCCTGCCTGACCTTGAAAACCGAGCCTCGACCCAAGATTGAAGTGAAAAATCGAAGTGTCACCTAATTCGCATTTGGCCTAACCACGCTAAATCATTCGTCATTTTTTTTTTTGTTTCCTGCACTCCAGCGTTGCTCCCAAGCTCGCGGGTCCGACCCCGGCCGCGGCGGCCGTATTTCGATGGAAGCGGAATACAAAAACGCCGGTGTGCTGTGCGATGTCAGCGCACGTTAAATAACCGAGGTTGTCTAATTTAATCCGATGCCCACCACTATACGGCGCCCCTCATAGCCTGAGCCGGTTCGGGGCGTGAAAACCCTATAATCCACTCCTGTGTTGCACACCGTAGGTAAGATTTGTTCTGGGTACGGTAGCAGAGGTCTAAGTTTGAACGATTACTTCCAATTTGTTAGAAAATGCAGGCGGATGCACCGTAGGAACTTACCTTCTCTTCTGTATCTGTCAACTTTTAATTGTTTGCATGTGCTTGCATCCTTTTGCATAGCCGCTGCATTAGGTAATGTTAAACTAATTAATTTTTCCCATACGGCAGCGATTAAGTTAGATGGAAAAGGAAGAGCTCTGGTGCAGTGATCATTAAGCACATAATAAGCTGTTTAGATTCCTTTTTTGTTTGGCACGACACTTGGTCTCTTAAGTAATTAAGAGACCTATAACGATTCCCGCCAGAAAAGCTTGCTCTTTTTAGAACAGATATTTTTGCATACCGCGCGACATAGACCGAAGAAGCCTTTTCTTCACTAACTATTCAGCCATCATTAACTTGCACCGTTGCCACAGTAATACATGACGTGCGCTGAAATCAAATGCCTTCCAAGCTGAAATTACGACGCACGTTATAAAGGTCTGCTCCTATAGCGCTGCTCCGGCAACTCTCGAATGTTCCGCACTGCTTTAAAAACGAATAAAACGAAACCATGTCTCGTCTCGGCGAAACTGCTCGCATGAATGGGACTTGTTTATGGCGCTCTCGTTAATTACGACCGCAGGGAGAGTGTGAAAACAGACTAACACTTGTTTTCGTCAACACGTAAAGACGCTGCAAAAAAAAAAAAAGCAACCTGCCGTCGTGTTAAAACAAGCTGCTCCGAGCACCGCCAACAGTCACCAAGACCACACTCAACCAGTGTGCGGATTGTAAAACGGTAGCATCTGAACAATACCCTCTCCTGAAGCCGCTTTTTTGAGTTGTGAAACAGCGCGCAACTCAGAGCGTGGAGGTCAGGTGGGTAGTAGGTATACGTAGCAAACAGCTTTTTGCTTCTATCACGCTAAGCTTTGTTTTACGGCGTTTCATGAGCCTTTTCTATTGTTCGGGACCCGTGAAAGACGAGACGAAACTTTGAGCGGAAAGAACAAGTTACGTTTCGCTGGGGAGACAATCGGAGTATGCGTCTCCGCTAAGAGATATAGCGCAACTCGTTGGCCGTGAAACTGACATCCCCGCATGCGGCCACTTAAACACACGTAAAAACTGACAGCATATGTCGTTTTGGAGATTAGACGCAAGCCCGAAATGCATTGCAGGCAAGACGTAGCGCACCCAAGGGCGGCGGTGTTAACCGCACTCGTCTTGAGGAGCCATTTTTCTTAGCTGGACAGCGCGTCGGTTTCGTTCGCCGCTTTTGCTTTGTAGCGACCTTATAATGTCCACTGACTAGAGCCCTCCATGTGCAGAAGAGAAAGATGTGACTACAGCACACGATACACAGAACACTGGGACCTTCGCCTCGGTCTACTATTCGGTTTCGAATAAGTTCGCCCTCAAGTTCGGCGGCAGGTTCGCTTTCATATTCAGCTTCAGGTTCACGGCGGTTCCCAGAAGATGTTTGCCTTTATTTGCCAAGGACGGGAGCTAAAAGCATTTCGTGCTTGTAACGTCTACAAAAGATAGATGTGCAACGCGTGTATCCTCCTGGTACTAAACTCTATGGGGCTGAAGCTCGGGGTTAACGAAACGGCTATCAATTAAGTTGAGTACAGCGCAGCCAGCTATGGAAAGGAAATATAGGGGAACCGTTGAAGGTAAGAAAGCAGCATGCATTTGCAGGAGAACTAGCTCGAGGGGATGATATCACCAAAAATCAAGGAATTGATCTGGGCGAGGACGTGTAATAAGGAGAACCAACAACCGCTGCTCTTTGAGGGCAATATGGAATCCGATGGAAGCAAAGCACAGTCAGGTATAGGGAGATGAAATTCGAGAATCTATTAGGATCTATGGGGCTCTCGCGGATGGCTCAGAACAAGCTTGCTGGCTGGGGAAAGACTGGAGAGGCTACTGTCCAGCAGACCGGGTAACCTTTATGATGATGATAATGAAGCCCTCATAATCAGTTTATACCAAATAAGACTTCGGTTTTCTGAAAACACCTAAGCTGTATTAGGATCACACTGACTATGCATGCATTTGGTCGAAAATCTTGAGGCCACATGGGTTAGTAGTTTCGAGCCGCACAGTATAGAGCTCTCAGTTTACCTCTAAAGATCGAAAGATCTTCAAAAGTGAGAACTAGGGTGTACGGGATCGATTATGCGTGGAGTCATTAGCACCGGTCGTCCGGTCTCGGTGCCTCAACGCTGCAGCCTCCCTTGGACCCCCCCCCCCCCCCCCTTCCTCCAACCCAGGCGACAGGCAAGGTGGCGGGACGACGCGCCGAAAAGAAGCGCCCCGCCGTCTCAAGCACCCCGGGCAGCGGCGGCCGCGAACTTAGTTCTCGCCCCCCCCCCCCCCCCCCCAAGTTCCACCTTTTTGTTGTTTAACCTTTTTGCCGTTTAAATTGTCTCTTGTGCATCAACTTGTATTAATGAAAATTTTTGTATATAAAATTTCAAGTCGTACTCCTTTAATACCTGCATCCTGATCCGTCGCAAGACCATCTCTGACGGGGCACGTACCCTGGTGCGAAGAAAGCCTTCGGTGAGTCAAATCAAGCAACCTGCTCTGGCGGTGGGCACCCCTGGCGCGAAGAAGATAAAGAACCTAGTAGGCCTGCATGAGACCTACAACTTTACTGAGGGTCTTCCTTACTTCGCATCGATTTAAAGCTCAAGGGGTGTCATAAGTGTTCCACTACAAGTCTGAAAAGGCAGACCCTGTGTCCTGAAGACTTCTGATCAACACTGTACATCTTTGGAAAGGCGACCTATGTATGCGCATTTGCATTCAAATGCGGCCGTACAGAACTTGGGCGCAGAACTAATATAGCATGATGTTTAGGCCTATTGCTGAGTACGAAGCAAGTCTCCAAAGCAAAATGAGGCCGCCTCTCAACGTCAACGACATTAATGCGATTGTAGAGTCAAGGGAGGCAGCACAAGAGCTTTACGCAGAAAGCTGTTCGCTTTAAACCGAAATAAGCTACTTCTATGCGCTGCAGCAAAAAGGACCATATTTTACTTGGGCCGCACCGACCGAAGTTGCGTTACGACACAACTTATGCTCCCGAGCAGCGTTAAAACACCGACAATGAACGTGCGAAAGTTGCGCTCAAACTTTCTCCGCAATTTCCTGTTTTCTCGCGAAAAAAAAAAGCGAGGAGAGAGTGAGAGAGAGAAGACGTTTCCAAATTTCTGCGCCGAATAAGACAGTCGTTTTCCGGATACGACTGGAACACAAGGACGCACACGCACCAGCGTCGTCATAGCACATTTTCGAAGGCAGCCCGGCTCCTAGCTTCGCTGCTGCCAAGACAAGAGGCGCGGCGAGGTGCGCCCCCTCCTCCCTCCTCCTCCTCCCCCACACAGAGCGGCGGCGCGACGTCAACGGCCAACGCCGGCCGGCTGGACCCCGTGCATTCATCTTGCTTCTTCCCCGCTGAGCGAGGCGACGACGCTTCCGATGTCCATATTGCGCGCCGGTGGCGATTACGGCCGAGAAGGAGAGGAAGGGAAGACAACGCTGAAGGAGGACCAAGGCGGGCTGGCGGGCGCGCCGCCAACAATAACCGTTCCGTTTTTCCGTTCCTGTAAACTTTTAATCCTATTAATGGCCGTCGTCCGGCGGTGGCGACGCGGAGGGGGAGACCACGTCTACTTACGCGCGCTTTTTTTCCCCTTTGCTCGTATAGTAGACGGCGCCATACAGAGCCGGCACGCAGGCCTCCCCCCTCTCCGCTTATCTCAGCCGCTGGTAATAATTGCCGCCGCGCGCACCATTATTGCCACGATAGCGCGGCGGGGCGAAGTGGAAACGGAGGGAACGGTCAAAGAAAACTCGGCCGGGGACAGCCATCGTTGCGCTAGCTCCGAGGCGGTCGTCTTGCTCCGTAAGCTTGCGTGTGCGCGGACGGCCGGACACGAAGCCTCGCCGACGACGAGTCGGCGCAATCAATGCAGGAAACAGGCATTCGCGCTCCTCGTCGGGTCTCCCCTTTTTTTTTCGGCGGGGAGGGAGAGCCTCTCTTTCTTTCGGGGACCATTCCGGGCCTGATTTATAGCCTACGGCGGCGGGGGCGAGCGTAAAAATCTCTCTGCTGGACCCTCTTGGCGGAAGAGCGAGGAGGGGGCGGCGTCCCCTGCCGCCGGCCCAAGGCGCTAACCCCGGTCCTAACCGTTTCCGGCTGGTTAGGAGGCGGCGTGCGAACCCGCGGACGCGCGACAACGCCTCGAAAAACGAGCGCCGCCGGCCGAAGAACGGCTTGGAGCCCGCGAGCGACGAGAAAACGAGGCAGCAAGAAACAACCCTAGAGCTATTTTGCCCTCTTCCCTCCGAAGCCTCGGCTAAAGCCTCCGTGGTGACAAGTCGGGCGCTTTGATGCCCCGAGCCCGTCCGCCGCCAATGAGCTTCGCCCGCTGAGGCTGCGCCCCGGGGCGGCGCCGGCCGACCAAACGGTCGTTTCCGCACATCGCGAGGGGGGGTTCGCGCGAGCCAAGGAAAAATCTCGCCGTTTCGCCGAAAAGAGACGCCGGCGACGTGCGTGGTCTTTGTGTGTGTGGCGAGGCTTTGGGCTCCACCGTGGTTAACACCATGGGCTCCACGCATCGTATGATGGCCCGCCCCCTTATAACGCCAGAAGATGGCGTCATCAAAGGCTCCTGGAACGCGGCTGGGGCGAAGTGCCGTCCGTACGCGATGAGCCCGAAACGGACAGCATTGAGATTGGTCGTTTGGCCCGCCGTCGGCTAGCGCCGTCTTCGCGAGGTTATGCTGGACCCAAATCACTCTTTCCGTTGGGACCGTGGCGTGTTTACAAGAATGGGAGTTCCTGATTTCTATCACCATGACGACTGGCATTTGTTCAACAGGCGCATTTTCCTGCTTGTAGAATGCAGTGCGAGAGGTTGTAAGCACGCGAAAGGAACATAAGACAAGCTTGAACTAGCGTGACGTAGTTATCGAAGCGTCACATTTTAAACCTAAATGCGACAATACATAGAATTTAGACAACGTATGCGGAGAACATCGGTTAATCAGAAATAGATTATGAGCACCGCTACGCTGACGAGAGCGAGCAAGTTGGCACAGTCATATTCGTAGCTTGTTTCATAACAGGCTAAATGCGCAACGCGGCTGAACTTACCGCTGAGAATGTGTGCAAGCAAATCCACGGCGGTTTCTGGAAGGAAATGATTATAACTTACAAACAGTCGACATCAACCACGCGGTGCCAAGTGAATTAAGCTAGAGAAAGTCCTCAAGTCTCCCCATCTGAACTAAATTTCTCTCTGGCTTCAGAAACACGAGACCCATCGGCATTGGTTCGTGGACCAGAACGCACTGCTTATTGAAAACGAAAGAGTGAAAGTCGCATAGCATCCCTTTGTAGCCATGGTAAACCCAGCCACCACGCCCATCACCGTCATGACCACCATCAGCGGCAGCTATCCAATCCAACACAATCTACTAAAATCCAAAACAACAGAGTTCAGCCCATTGATGTCCAAAGAAACCCCAAGCCAATTACCTCCAATTTTTCCTGTTTTAGATAACCGAGGGCCCCGTTATTGCAGCTGTTTTCCCATCAGCTGTTTAGGTCACCTGACTCTCAGCCGCTCCCGAATACCGTTCTCTTGGTGTCCGCTATGACAAGTCAATAGACCACCGGGTGTCAGTATTGCGCATTATACATCGCGTGCCTTGCCTGTGCCCATGCGTTCTGATTAACTTCGCCTAAATTATTCTGAATCCAGGAACACCATAACTGCAGGATTATCGTGTTAGTGCAAAACCCTCACAGGAATTAAGCTCGAACAAACGAAAACTATATATTTGTAACTATAGCTATATATAACACATCTAATCCAGCCTCCCCTACGAAACTACGCCGGCGTCGCTCGGAACACCGTCATAGTGGAGAAGCACATTAGACGCTGATCTCCTTTGTTCAGACTTAACATCCTACTAACAATGTGCTCGAATCACACTCGCAACTAACGAAAGCATCATCTTTAAACCTGCGTATCGCGAGATTTTTTTCGGGTACCGTCCACTTTGTCCCCCCCCCCCCCCCCCTTCCCCATTTACCGCCCTCTCAAGAAAAGCATTTCCGTGCTGCGGCTATACGTCTAAGCGGCAGCCCTGCGGAGGTTATGTGCAGTTATTAATGTGGCCCCCAAAGGACGCCGCGACGCGAAAGCTTCTTTTGCGGAGACATTTTCTCGCAGAAAGCAGCGCACGGTGAACGCTGGCCAAGAAAGATGCGCGCCGTATAATAAACAGCAGCTGCAGCAAAGACCGACAGCCGCCGGTGCGATGATCACTTTCGGTGAGACGAACTCGAAACTCACTTTTTTCCCCCCGCTTCACCAGCGCCGCTCACCTCACGTGCAGAGAGAGAGAGAGACAAGCCGAAGAAAAGAAGCTCTTAATTACTTTTGCTTCCTCAGCGGGAGCTGCGATGATTTACTGCGAGAGGAGATTGGGGCTCGCGTGACGTTTGCTGGCATTGCGGCCGTATTGGGAGACCTTTTTCTATCTCTTTTTAACTTTTTTTTGCTTCTTTCTCTGCTTCGTCGAAGAGTTAGTTTCTCGCTTCTTTTTGGCGCGAATCCGAGACTCGGGCTCGTCTCCTCAGAAGCCGCGCGCTCTATCCGTTCGCGCGAAAGCGGCTTAGAAAGCGCCTCGTGTTTGTCGTCGCGAAAAGCGCGATTGGGTCTCGACGAAAACGGACGCTGAGCCGTAAAGGAAAGGGGGGGACTACGCGGCGCGAGCACCCCGTAACCTCCACCCCGCGCGTATGAAAAGGAATCGTGCCCGAAACTTCGAATCGTGACAAACACGCGGTTGGCAGGAAGGGGGACAGCTCCAGAAACGGCGGCACGCTGCAGGGTACGTGTATACGTTTACGCTATGTAGGGGTCGGAGCTCACACCGCTTGCCTAAACGGATGCAGGCTGCCGCTTGCTGGCGCGACGCCTCGACGCTGTCTGTGTACACGACCGGTTGTCATGGCTCTTCTCCCCGGCACTTTCTTCTGGACGCGGCAGCGACTCGTTTTCCATTGGGTCGCCCGCGCGGGGAAGCAAAATAATCACAAAAAGACAAAAAGAAAAAGAAAAAGTTCGAGGGGAAGGACACACGTCGCTTTTCGCGTTCGTCAATCACGATCTCCGTGGGCTCCGCTCGTAACGTGACGCGATCGTAAAAATGCCGCGTAACTGCCTTGATGAGTAAACGGCATCGAAAGACCTTCGCGAAACTCGGCGAATGGAGGCGGTGGCCCCACGCGCGCAGCCTCCCCCCCCCCCCCCTCCCTCTCTCTCCCTCCCTCCCACTCCCCATTCACTCGAGTTCTACATACACAAGTACACACACTCACGCGCATGTAAACGAATGCACTCAATTTGCACCCCGGCGCAGCAGGTTCTAAGTTGCTCGGTATATAGGTACTCTTGCAGTTAGGCTGGCAATTATTTACTTTCGCGCCTTTTTTTTTTTCTTTCGCCCTCCCACGTGTTTTCTTTTGGTTCCGAGAAAGCCGTTTCCTGTAGCGGCATGCGCGTTTCTCTGACGGGCTTCTTTTAAACTATACACACAGGCATGACGCTTATTCGTGGTCGCGGCTCAGCTGCGCGGGGAAGCGCTCAAACTCCGCGCTCTTGCTATATCATCCATAGTTCGCTGTCGCCGGTCGAGTCAGCGTAAATCACTATTACATATCCACTCAGAAAGGAACTTCTGAGACCCCCACACACCGCCGCCTACGCTGCCGCCGTGATCTGAGAACTGTTCAGCGCGACCACCTTCCACATATATGGCGCGCATACATGCAGCCGCGGTAAAGCTCCGCGACACACCGGGCTTTGCTAAAGCGCGTTCGCCGCTGGCTCGAGAAAATAAGAAGAAGGGAGGCAAGAAAAAAGGAGGGAAGAGCTGTAGCAAAGCCGTGAAAGGAAGACGCGGCAGTTGTGGCGCAAGGCTGAAAAGATTTCGGGGTCGAAATAGCGCGCCGCTCGCAACTTTTAAAATTCGCTTGGCCCGCGCGAAATTGCCGCACACGCGCATGCGACACTTTCGGGAAGATGCGGCTTCAAAGGTATCTCGTCAAAGCGCAGCGCAACATTCGTCTATTTTAATGTTCTTGGGTTTCACGAACCACGGACGAAAGTTACGCGAGATGGCGCGAGCTCATTCCAAACCTTTTCTTTATTATTTCGTCTCCCTGTTCACGTTATTTTCGGGGGAAAAAAAAGTTCTCGAGTCCTTTTTCTGACCGGAGCTCACGACGGCCGCTCGAAATCGCGACGCCAGCAGAGACCTTCTGTCAGTTCGGAAGTGAAAAGACCGGCGACGATCAGAATCTGGTTCCACGAGCATCTCCAAGGCACGACGCAGCGGATGCATAAATCAATCCTGATCATCTCGAGGCAGAAGAAATTTTGTAGAACTTGCAAAGGTGGGGGTTTATATCCTATTTTCCTGTATTCACACGCACGCGACATGATTCGTTTCCCCCGTCTCCTTTACTTGTGTGCACGTGTGTGACAAATTTAAACAGCTGTACTGTGAGACAGGTATAACTGGAACGATCTTTTCCCGGAATTCTTTATTTCGAGTAAAATTTACATACAGCTTGAACGCATTTTTTTTTTTTGCTTGGCCCTTCTGTCGCGGAACTTATCTTTTAGCTCCGAAATTTCGCACACACTGCGTCACTCCTTGGACAACACATCGCTTAAAGAAATTATAAGCGACTTCAAAAAAAAAAAAACTTCCATTTTTCCTTGGTTATTCTATCAAGAAATGACCTTAAGAGCAGTACGCCTTCTCCCCTCCCGGCACCTCTAAAAAAAAAAAAAGAAATCCTGAACTATGTTTAGACCAGCATTATGGGACCATTGAGGGCGCGTTCTCATTTGCCAGCTGGTGAACACGTGGCGATACTCCGCTCTCATTGGTCAGACGCTTCTCACGTGACCCTAAACTGCTGACGTCAGAGAGTCTTCTGTTTAGAGACTGAAGACTCCGCCAGTACAGCAAAAGCTGCCTGATGAAGGTCTCCCAGTAAGAAGACGACGACGGTGCGTCTTCCAAGCAGTTCGGATGTTTAGGAGTCTGTACACCGCGTACAGAAAGCAACGCATCCCTCCGAACGAAGCTCGCCTCCACGTTTGCGCGTCCCGCGCTCGCCCACGCTGGAGTTAAAAGCGGAACCGACCCGCAGGCTCACGCGCTCGAGTGAATACGCAGCCGGTGTTCGGCAGAGGCGCTCGCAACTCGGAGAAAAGTCGTTCAAAACGCGATGACGGCTTCACAACGCGAACCCCGCCGTACACACCCGCAAACACTTCTGCAGAACGCGGCCGCATGCAACGCGCCTCTGGTTCGCGCTTCTGTCAACCCGCGTCGGAAAAGAAGTGGCAAAAGTAAATAAAAATAAAGGCGAACTAACCCGACGAAACGAAGTTGGGTCCCAGCTTTCATTCGCGGCATCGGGGGGGGGGTGTACCGTGTCGGAGCGACAGCCCTCGACACAGCGGCAGTTCCTCCTTGGCATCCGCCTAAATTGCTGCTCTGCGGCTGTCTCAATAAGTGTGTGCCATCGATTCACAGCCGGTGAGAGAGCACAAACAGGCTCGCGGAACCGCCGGCGCGGCGCGTGCGAGCGTTAAGCAAAAAAACAAAAAAAGGAAAAGACTCCACGCGAACACGGCGTGCGACGCGTACGTAGTACAAAACACGCAGGGAGGCGCCGTTAAACGGCCGTTCGGCCCGCACTCGTTGAACGCGGCGCGGCTGCGTTGCGGCGAAGCCCGTTTTGGCGGCACCCTGCCAGCAGCTAACGAACGGCTCATGGGTGGCTCGTAAATTTGGAAATTAATCGCCGATACGAGGGCCGCGCGAGCGACGGGGGGAGGGAGGGAGAGGGAAGAGAGTCACGTGTGAACGGGCCGCTTAGTGCTCCTCGGCTGTTTGCTCTCCGGCGTGCACAGCTCGGGGTACAGCGCCGGAGGAGAGGGGAGGGAACATAAACGAGCGGGTTGTGTGGCTGGCGAGGCTGGACACGGCGGCGGCTGTTGCTGCTGCTACTTAATAGCTCGTCGGCCGCCGGTCCGATGATGTTGTGCCCGTTCGACGTCGCAATTACGACGGCCGCCTATGACGGATGGCGCGTGCGCGCCCTGTGTCCGTTGGGTAGGGGGGGGGCGGGTGGTGGTGGGGGGGGGGGGGGGGGTGCGTGAACGGGCTGCTCTCAGAAAGGGGATGGAGAGGGGCGCCCCGGGGCTTTGTTACTTCTGAAGCGCTTCTTCTTCTGGGCGGCGAAAATGGCCGCGGGCTTGGTGGCACGCTCGCCTGCGTGAGCGCTCCCCATGCATCGTCGAAGGCAGCTCCTCCTGGCCGCTTCCATGCGTTGCCGCCATTCCCGCGACCACGTCAGTCGGGACCCGGTTGTCTGTCATGCTCTCTGCTACTCCCAGCGGGGCCCGTCTCGGTCGGGCCTGTACCTCTACCAGAGTGTGTCGTGGCGGGGCGTGCTCGACTGTGACATCATTGTCTGCCGTTCCGTGAGGTGGGCAATTCACGAGGTTCAGGTGTATGCCATATGTTCGGAATGTAGGATCACATGCCACACTAGGTGCCGCCGAGTATATGAGAGCGAGAAGCACTGAATAAATGAAAGCAGGGCTTATTACTTCAGAAAGCGCACAAGTGTGAACACATTCAGTGCCTCCTATATAGTCATGTAGTATTCCCACATATTCCCATACAGGCTTAAGTATTGAATCCTATATCGTCACATACAGTCCTGGTTAGTTAGAAAGTATCTGTGCGCGTACATGCACGCACCAGTCAGAGAGTGCTACAGAGCAGTTAGCGTTGCCATGTTTCCGTGCTTTGGAAGGTCTACCACGCCATGAAACACTTCATGCCAGCAGCTAACATACTGCAAAGTTAGTGTGCAACAGCAAGGTGCAATAGCAAGGAGCTCATAGCCTTCACCTCCTTAGGGAAAATGGAAAAGAGGCGAAGGGAAATGTCTACAGCAATGGCTACTCCAATGTGAGATAAAATATGATCTTGTAGCAGAGGATAGACGGCAGTAAGGAATGTACTCCGTGATTTAACCATAACCGACAGCAGCGACAGCGATACACAGAAGACCATTACTTACTCGATACACGCTGATTGCAAGAAAATGCGGTTTGTGGAACCCTGCTGCGTTCCGCGATTCGAGCAGTGGAAAATGTACGCGCTGGCTAACTCATTCTCCGCACGCCACAGTGACCTGACACTGGAAACAAGGAACAGTAAGACAAAAATGATCAGTTATCAAAAACCACTCGACCGACGCGCCTCGAGCACGTGCATGTTAATAGCCATCGGCGACCGTGCAGAGGGCGCATACCCTGGTCTAAAATTGAACAGCCCCGCCGCTCAATCCTCGCGAACCGCGCGTTCCGCTTCTGACGATACGCGGCGCTAATTTCCATGCCGCTAAATCCGCTTCGACGCATAGCTCGCCGCCTGCAGCAGCTCCACCGACCGTCAGCGCCCGACGTGCGTGCACTATACGTTGGGCCTTCGAGCTCGCATCAGGACCGAGGGACTCACCGCAACGTCGGGGCTAATCGTTTTTGATTAAAGCACTCATTCAAGCCCTGTCCGCCATCGGTGTTTTTCATTATCCGCCGACCGGCCGTCCGTCCGTCCGTCCGGCCGCGGTCCGGAATTCAACGCCTCCGGCTATATAGTTTAACCAAAACGTGAAACAAGAAACAGGAAAAGCGTTATTCCTTCTTGCGGCCGCTTTAATTATTTAGGCACCGCCGTCGGCACCGTATGCGGGTCGGCAGCGTACAGCTCCGAGGCGCTTCCTGTCTCGCCCCTTACAACCCTGCTCAGCTCTTGGGCCGGCCTTGTTAAGCAGCGGGCACTAATTAAAGGATGACCGCCTTTTTAATAAGAGAAGAGTCAGTTCCTCCAGCAATTTGGCCCGTTCTTCTCGCCGGGCAAAGAAAACTTTTCGCCCTTCTTTTTTCGCTTCTTCTTAAGACCTCACCTCCGCTTGTATCCGCACATCGCGTGCTTCATAGGGTATCGCCAGAGTATGGGTTTCGCCGAGGAACTTGCAGAGTTTTCGAGGAGCGGGCGCAATTAAAGGAGCGAGCATCGGGGGGTCGGGAGCGAGCGAGCAGGCTAGAAAAGTGCTACAAAGCCTGCGTATTTGGCGTTATACGTGATTGGGAGCTTATATCCCGCACAAAAATAAATGCGGCAGCAACGAAAGAGATACGCAGAGAGACAGAAAAAAAAAAGGCAACTAGATATGCGATTGAGCTTCACCTCAAATTAGCAGCGCCACGAAGAGCGAGGGGTAAAAGAATCGGGCAGAGGTTGCCATGTTATATATTTTATTTCTTTCTTTCCGTTAATTTTTTAGCAACTTTGTTCAACAGGCGCCGCGCATTCGAATACTTTGACGCATGATTAAGGAAGTGCTCGCGCGATAGCTTCGCTTCACGTTTTATAGTGAGCCACTACCATCGAAGAACTGAGGCGTAATGACGCCCTGCACTGAATTCTTCATTTTGCTCCCGATCTGCACGGCAGTTGAAGGCTCGTCACAGATATATGCTGCAGTGATGAGACGCTTGCCTCGTAGATTATGATACGCGCCACGGCGTCTCCAGCGGCCATTCTCTGGGACGTGTTAACACTTCGCCTCGGACACAACGATGGAGAGTTCTAGCGTAGCGGTGAGGTAATAGGGACCTTTAAATAGGGTGACACTATCGGTTAGGGGGATATGCAAATAGCGGAGGGTCAGTGCTCAGGCGCAGGACAATAACTGGAGGGAGGGGCTTTATTGTCCTGCGCCTGAGCACTGACCCTCCGCTATTTGCATATCCACCTAACCGATAGCGTCACCCTATTCTAAATGTTCCTATTACCAAAGACGTATACCGTATTACCGGACGCTCCATGCGCACGCGCAGTGGGCCAAGTGGGTCCACTGAGCGCGCACAGCAGCCGGCGTCCGGTAATCCGGCACACGTCTACGCTAATACGGCTCCGCTAAGCTAAAACCCCGTAATAACCGTGTAATGAGTTACCTATGTAATATCCCTCACTGGCTGCTCAGGAGATGAATTGCAAATCATGATCACAGACTTAGACAAAGCAGAACGGTGGACCTAAAAATTAATATGCAGAAAACTAGCTGTTCAGCAGTTCACGATTGCTAGCGAGGCGATGGAAGTGATAAGGAAATACGTGTACTTAGGGCAGGTAGTGGCCGCAGATCCGGGCCAGAAGAATAAGAATGGGGTGGAGCTCACTTGGCAGGTACCCTGAGATCAGGAATGGCAGTTTACAAATATCCCTAAAGAGTAAAGTATATAAGAGCTGTATCTTACTGGTTTATGAGGCAGAAACGTGAAGGCTAACGAAAAGCGTTCCCCTTAAATTCAGCACAATGCAGCGAGCTATGGAAAGGAAAATGATAGGTGTAACGTTAAGAGGAAAGAAGAGGACAGAGTGGGTCAGAGCCGGTACAAACGCGGGTTAACGGCACCCTAGTCGAAATCAAGAAATGGGCTTGGGCAGGGCATGTAATGGGCGGCAAGGGGCGGCAGAAAATTAGGTGAACGGATGAGAATAAGAAGTCTGCGGGGATAAAGTGGCCGCGGCTGGCATAGGATAGGGCTAACTACAGATATGGCAGAGGCCTTTGTCCTGCATTGGGCGTAGTCAGGCTGATGACGATGATGAGCGTGAAGTTTCCGTAGAAAAAGTGTCCGAACAGGAGAGCATGCACCCGAAACGAGTCGGAGCTCGGAGGCAAGGGAGGCGAAAAGAGGAGGAAAGGGAGGAGGAGAAGGCGCTGATGAGTCGCACAAAGGAAGCGGGCAAGCGTGCATCGGGCGGAGTGCGCGCGGGACAGCGGCAGCAAATAAATGATGGCGGCATACTGGGAGTCATTTCGGGGCCGCGCAGGCAACAGCGCCAACAACGGGAGAAGAAACACAGGCAGTGCGCGAGAGTTGAGGGAGGGAGGCGGCGGCGAGAGGATGAATCGAGCGCCGGTAGAGGGCGCGACGATATCGCTCCTCGGGCCCGACTTGCGGCAATTAAGGATTTCCGGGCCTCGCCGGGCAGCGCGCAATTACGTGCTCCAAATCGGTCTTCGCAGAAACAAACACAAGCGAAAGAGAGAGAGGGCACCCGCCAAGGCGCACACATGCACCGCCGACTGACGAGGTATTATCCGCAGAGGACGACCCACAATGCACCAGTCCGCAGTGGAAAGAGAAGCGACGACACTCGATGCGCTGTGCCATGGAGCGGCAGCCGTGATCACGAAATGAGGGGAAAGACGCTGGAAGGGTCGGCTAACGCAAGGCTAGGAGGTAGGAAGACGTAGAGGTCTGAGGGAAAGTATAAAGACGGAATAACTGTCTCGCCCAGTGTGGACACCCTAAACGTGCAAGGAGACAAGGAATGAAAGTAGCGAAAGAGGAGCGGAGCACCGGAAGTATACGCCAAAAGCCTGCGCTCTCCAGACGGAATGCCTATAGCGGCAGCAGCATTACATGCACAGCCGTGCCTCGTTAATATGTATGTATACATTTTGGTTCTCCGGCAAAAGTGCCTACAAAGCGAATAAAAAAATAACAGGTCTGCATGCGGAGGCTATGGATTCGGCTCCACAGGCGGCATGCGTGTATTGTACGCTTTTT
Source organism: Amblyomma americanum (assembly GCF_052857255.1). Classification (NCBI taxonomy): domain Eukaryota; kingdom Metazoa; phylum Arthropoda; class Arachnida; order Ixodida; family Ixodidae; genus Amblyomma; species Amblyomma americanum. The sequence continues at coordinate 53,108,571 of NC_135498.1, forward strand.
GAGCAGTGCGAGCACATATGTAAAACACGTGTGCCCCAACCTTCCAATAAAGTATCAGTTATATACCGCTCTTTTCTCCAGTTTAGAGACAACAGTCTTAGTACGCTTGTTTCATTTCAGGCTCAAGACAAGAAATAAGGCTAAGGAAGCTGACAGTTGGACAGCGCACAATAATAATAATAATAATAATAATAATAATAATAATAATAATAATAATAATAATAATAATAATAATAATAATAATAATAATAATAATAATAATAATAATAATAATAATAATAATAATAATAATAATAATTTTATTGCACAAAAGAATTCAAAGTACAAGAAGCGGGCCTGTCAAAGCCACCAATGGCTTGAAGGACTTGGCCCAGCAAAATCAGCGGACGAGTGTGCAATATTCACTCGACGCATAACAGGGTGAATGCAAGGGTATTAACAGTTAAGAGGCTAAACACAAACAAGGGGCAAATCACGAGACAAGAATCAATAATAATAATAATATTAATAATAATAATAATAATAATAATAATAATAATAATAATAATAATAATAATAATAATAATAATAATAATAATAATAATAATAATAATAATAATAATTGGTTTTTGGGGAAAGGAAATGGCGCAGTATCTGTCTCATATATCGTTGGACACCCGAACCGCGCCGTAAGGGAAGGGATAAAGGAGGGAGTGAAAGAAGAAAGGGAGAAGGAGGTGCCGTAGTGGAGGGCTCCGGAATAATTTCGACCACCTGGGGATCTTTAACGTGCACTGACATCGCACAGCACACGGGCGCCTTAGCGTTTTTCCTCCATAAAAACGCAGCCGCCGCGGTCGGGTTCGAACCCGGGAACTCCGGATCAGTAGTCGAGCGCCCTAACCACTGAGCCACCGCGGCGGGGCATAATAATAACCCAATAACCCGTGATCACGTTTTGACGACACGGTTCTAGGGCTGAAATCATTAGTTAAACGAATATTGAGACCTGTAACGTTACTTGGCGCAGCTGACTAAGCAACCGCGTGTACAAGGTATACAGGTGCCCGCTCACCATGGAGTTGACGCGGGCCGAAGGAATCGGATCCGCGCAGCCTGCAAGCGCTACCATAGGGACACACGCCGGTACGTACCTGTAAGAGAGATAACAGCGAGGCATTACAACAAGTTCGTAGCACTGGTTACACAGCAGTAATGTCAGGTTATTCTACGTGACAGGTCGCCAATATGGAGTCAGTCATTATCGCGAAGAGGTATAAGCAGAGGCTGGGACTCAGTTGGATGATGTCCCTTTAGGGGAAATTAATGAACTCAGGGAAAGGAGGAGAAGAGGAGGAATGACGCAGTGTTCACCCGAGGGGAAAGGGGCGAGGGAGCTTCTCAACCAAACGCAAAAGTTCGACCACTTGAGGAGCACAAAAATGACACATCTACAGGGCAGTCAGCTGCAAGGAGCTGTCGTCCGAGAACTCCTCCGTGCCCTGTCGCCGCTCAGCTGTCAAGACCTTAACCAGCAAAGAGCCGAATAAGGCTGGAAACGAAAGCCTAGCGAATATATGTATTGAGTCGGTGTCAGCTTGAGTAGTGACAGCAGCTGTTGATCTTCAGGTTATGTTCTCGTGCCCATGGCTTTTAGGCCGACGTTCACTGAAGAAGCTATAGCACCTGTGTACACAGGTGTGCTTCACGTCGTACACGGCACAATTACAAGCTCGAGAGGTCGACGTCATCAGCAAGAAAAAAAAAATCAAGTACGGAGACAATACCAGCGCCGATTCAGCTTTCGGTTTATTTCAGATGCGCAAGGCCAGATACAAACACTTTCAATGTTCAGTGTCTCATAACCGGAAGAAAACACTGCCTTAACTCACTCACGGGCGCGCCGTCACTGAGTTACATTCTTCGACCACTCACATCTTCGTGACAGAAGCCAGGCGGCGGGAGACGGTAGCGGTATCACCTCAGCGTCTCCGACTCGATATCGTTTCCGCGAGAAGCAAGGGAAACACGTGGGGGGGGGGGGGGGGGGGGGCAACAAAGAAAACGCGCGAAGAAGCCGCGCGTACGGCTCACGCGAGTGCGCGTCTCACCACTAGAGCAGAACACGCATCGAGACAGGTGCGCACCGTGCAGCTCGAGCAAGACACGCGGGAGGGACTGCCGCCTCCCTTATCGATGCCGACCCGCTTCAGGGAGCGCTCGAGAGCGAACAAGCCAGCGGGGGAAACAGAACAACGGATTACGCGCGAGCTTTTGTTCTTCGATATGAAATGGGAAAGAAACAGGCACGGAGAACGGAGGCAGGGCGTCCTGCGGTACACGTGTGCTCCGGATGCGCGCACTCCGATCCGCGGCTGCGAGCGCGTGCGTATTGCTCAGGCGAGGCGAGGGAATGCGAGTATACAGTGGGAGGGGCGGAATGCTCCAGGTTGAGTGTTGCTTCGGAGCTGTCGGTTCTCCTTGGGAAAGCGGGATGTCATTTCCAATGCGAGTGGCGCGCTGAGGAAGATCGCAGCGTGTGTTCGTCGGGAAGGCGGACTGCGAGCCGATAATGCCGAAGAAGTAAATTACGTGGTAGGCACCCAACTATAGTCGGATACAAGTTAAGAAAAAAAGCGGCTTTCCTCCCGTCGAAGTACCCCTTCCAGCCAATAGCATCGGCCGATTCTCAATGACCTGCTAGCGTGAGTAGAGACGCAATTCAAGGAGCGGCGTGACAATGAACGAATAGGACGATCCCCGACAATGCAAGGAGGGGACTGCTCTTTTTCATCTGCTACTCCCTGTATTGTAAAGCTAGTAGGGTGATGAGAATCGGCCGACGCCATTGGCTGGAAGTGGTTCCACTGACGGGTAAAAGCCGCTTTTTTCTTTTCTTGATTTGTGTCCGACTATAGTCTTCCCAAACTGCAATGAGCGCCGCCCTTCCGAGGAACAACCGCAAGTGAAGCTTCACAGCATTTCGATCTGGCGTCGTATTCCCAGAAATTTCCTCGCACAAAGCACATCCATCAATAGCTGACGCACGAACTTTGTGCAATTACAGAAAGGCTGGCTTTCTACTATAACAGTCGGCGAGACGTCAGCGCGGTCCCGTGAGCCAACCAGGAAAAGTTCGGCCAGTAAGGAAGCGGGCACTTGTCTCTGATGCTCACAATGACAAGTTGAGAGAATCTTCAACGTCTATTTGCATTAAAACAAGATAAAACAAGAGGCACGACTGGCCATATCTTTCCGGCGTCGGCACAGATTTAGCCTTTTTTTTATCTTGCTAGAATCGGCGCGCACTGAAGGACACTTGACGGCAAACACGAAGAGGAAATACGCTAGTATAAATATCAGCTGTACCTGTATGTATGTCATCGCTTTGCATTAATAAGGCTAATTTCCTCAGAAGCGAGTAAAGTTTGTCGGCTGCTACTGTCATCATCGTTTATGGGGACCGGAAATGCGCAGTAACCGTCTTACTGATGGTGGACACCAGAATTATGCCGAGAAAGAATGAAGGATGAATGGAAGAGGGCAAAAGAGGGAGAGAGAAAGAGCCATCGCGTGACGTGATAAGGTTCCTGAGCTTCAAAAGCACTAAGGGGTCGGGCAGTGTCAAGCAGACATTTTGTAAGGAACTCTACCGGCACGAGACGGAAGTGCACAGGCTGCTCTGGCGGTATAAGTCACGAAAGAAATGCTGCGCTTCGTTGAGGGTAACTGCATACCGCGGGTAACTGCATAACCTGAGGGTAACTGCATACCGCGATCGCTGTGGGCTCAGCAGTCTCCCACAACTTTGACGCTCACGCAAGAAATGCGCTCCGAGATCCGCGCGGCTACCCGCGGGGGCAAGGCACAACGGCGTACAACGAACCGAACCCCTCGCAGTGCTGCCCGCCGGCGCAACACAGCCTTCGTCTGCGGGGCCACGTGACGCCTCAACAGCGGAGCGGCGGCCTCCCACGCAAAGGGGCGGACGCCGCAGCCGCGCGGTGAATCATGCCTCGATTTGCCGGCGCACCCCGCCACTGTAACGCACACCCGCGTAATTGCGCGCACTGCACGCCCATGTACGCATACGCACAAACGCCAGACGGGGAGCGAGGGGCCTCGGGCCCATGCGCGCGGGCGAGCGTACTATGTGCGGCGCTGGCGCTGCGGCACCTCCATTCAAGTGCGGCGCGGAAGTGCCGCGTTGCGTCTTCGTTTTTGGCCTTGAGCATTCCAAGGGGTCATTTTCGGTACGCGGGCTTACGGTTTTCCATTCTGGCGGGCAAACAAGGTCGACATCTCTCCGTATACGCATGGCTGTCGTGCATCCGACGACAGAAAATAAAAAAAAGGAGCCCCCAGATTTTTCGTCCTCTCCCAAGAGTGACAGAAGGAATAAATGCACCCTCCTCCTCCTCCTCCTCCTCCTCCTCCTCCTCCTCACGTGCTCCTCCCACGACTGTCAACTACCTTGCTGCTAAACACTGCGATGGCGATGACCGCGATGGCGTCGCGAACCTTACTTAACAGTACCGTTGTAGCCTAACTGTGGATTACAAAAACGCATCTTCTTTAACGTGCTGAGTGTGTAAGCCGTGCAGCCTTCGTGCGTTAAAGTAACTGCTGTTGTACTACCCGTTGTACGAACTACCGTAACAGGTCACGCGGAAAATTAGAGGAATACCGCGTTTAGTCCACTGAAATACAGCGGCCTGCTAATTGGGCTGCCTGACCAAGTCGTTGCAGTATGGCATTCGTCAGGACATGATTACCTGAGCTGGACTCACAGAGCATGTCTACCCTGCATACGTACACGGAAGATCAGAATGATCAACTACAGTGCCCCCCCCCCCCCTTTCCCCAAAGTGAATTCAAGGGACCTGCTCGATTCTACCACACAGTGTCGCACGGAATGGTTATGCACTGTGCCTGGACGAATCCATCCGGCGCCTTGCAGCCGGAGTTATTCGCTGTTACTAATCCCTCTACCGTACAATAATAATAATAATAATAATAATAATAATAATAATAATAATAATAATAATAATAATAATAATAATAATAATTGGTTTTGGGGGAAAGGAAATGGCGCAGTATCTGTCTCGTATATCGTTGGACACCTGAACCGCGCCGTAAGGGAAGGGGCACACGAGGGAGGGAAAGAACAAAGGAAGAAAGAGGTGCCGTAGCGGAGAACTCCGGAATAATTTCAACCACCTGGGGTTATTATGCAATTCCTAAAATAAGCACTAAGTCGCTCTTGGGCTTGGCTCATGGGGCACAACACAGGCTCGTGCTGCCGTCTATCTCCAGCCGTTTTCTTGCGCATGCGCATACACTACATGCGTGCTTATAGAGACGCGCGAACTCTCGTGCCACGGTGGCGCGAACGAGGAGTCCCACAAATAAATATAAAAATCGAAGGTGGGGAGAGAGAGAGAAGCAGAAACGAGTGCAACTCGGCGAATGCTCGCGGTGGAAAGGAGCGCAGCAAACGCCGGCTTCGATTTGCAAGTATCATTTATCGCATTGGTTCGGGCCAGCCGCGGCCGAAGGGGTCGGAGGTCGAACGGCTTCGCGCGGGGGAGGACGATGCCGCGGCGGCAGCCGAGCAGCGTCCACGCACGCGCCCGCTCCGATGATTGCGCGGAGCCACCATGGGTGTGGACCGCTTTGGGGAATAGCGAGCCGGGCTATAGCTGCCCATCCGGAACGAGCGAGTGCGTGTGTGCGGGCGGGCGTATGCGCCCGAACGAGCTGGCGGCCTTCTTCAGCGCCGCCGAGGAGTGTGTTGGCCGCGGAGTGCATATTGCCAGCTCCCCTCCTGCCTTCTTGTCGATTAAATTTCTGTCGGCGTACGAGACGCGGCGGCCGGAAAGGAAAGGGCACGAGGGAAACACAAAAAGGAAAGCCGGAGCGTATGATGAGGCTTGTGAGAAACCTGTTTGTTTCCCGTACGAGACGCAGTTACGCGTATACGATGGCCGAATGTGGCGCAATCCTCTTTTTCATTTTTCAATTTTTTTTTGCGGTATTAGCTCCAAAAATTAAAACTGCCACTGGCCCTGTCTGTGAAACTTAAAATAAACGATACGAGTAATAAGGAAACATTTTTTTCTTTTTGTCGGGGTGCAACTTCGAATGAACTGAGCCAACATCAGCAATACACGTTTCATGAGGAGGACACACTCCGAAATTACTCAGCATGACAGCTCTTCCCGCATTCCATTGGTGACCGAAACAGCCACCTACGAAGTCCAGACAAAACTGCTATCTTGCCTAGAGCTAGTGGACCCCGGACTACGGACAGTACCTAAATCTACTCTTTGGAAATAAAAGTTCCTTCTGCCTTCTACTACTACCACCTGCCCTATTTCTCTCTCCCTCTAAACTCTCTTTTCTTTTTAACCCCCTCCCCTCTCGGCCCAGTGCCTTGACGATGACTGCGCATTTCCTTTACTCTTATCTCCAAGTTGCTGCTAGACGTCAATTCTGTGCTGTCGACATCGACTCCCGTTGAGAAATGCCGACCGGCATTTGACAGAACTCCATGCCTGCCTTTTCTCGCCAAGTGAGATCCCCGAAGGTTAACGACACATAATTATATCTGGTTGAATTGCTTCAGGAAATAAAGGAAACCGAGAAGACCTCGCAAAATATCAGAGTTCTGCTTACCCGCAGGAAGTGCCGCGAAAACAAAGCGAGAAGGGAGGTGGGAACTGAGGGTGGGGGAGGACGGCAGGCGGGGAGAAGCTCGCAACACCAACAGCCGCTTTTTGCAGGTTCGTCTCCAGGAGACCGCGCCCGAATAGCCGCCATTATATGCGCCCCGACTCGAGGGGCCCCCGCGATAGGACGCCATAATGAAAATGATGATAATGCAACTACACGCCGAGGTAGTGTGGGCTGGCCGATGTATTAAATTGATGCCAGCGTTAAGGAGGAAATGCTCCAGTACACACACAAAACGCGCGCGCCGACTCCGAAGCAAAATAGCCGCTCTTGCTTTTTGTTTTTTTCTGTGTACCCGCTCTCCCAGCGGGTCTCGGCATGCAGCCATGCAAAACCTTTACGCGCCATTACCTGGGCTTCGCGCGAGTCAACCGCGGCGGGAATCCCACCAGAGTTCGAGATTAGTTCTTTCGATATGTTTTTTTTTTATTTCTTTCATGGTGTTTCCTCTCGGAGCGCGCCCTTTTCCAGAGAGTGCCAAAAAGAGCGGCCCAAAACGAACAAACAGTTTCCATCTCCTCCGGTGGATTGCACAGCGCGCTAACAAATCACCCCCCCCCCCCCCCCTTCCCTGCAGCCGCGCCGCTCTTCACGGCTTCTCCACATGTGTGATGCGCGGCAAAGCTTTTTCCGGCCGACTCCGAAACGGATCGCGGAGCGGTCCAGCAGAGGCCGGCTCGCACGCAGGACGGCGGTGATTTCGTGCGAGGCGTCATTAGGAATTGCCAAATTGGCGTGTAACTTCTGCCGCACCGCCGTGGAGAGGCTGAGCGCCATCCGAACGCGCGCGCTGCGCCCCGTCACGGCAGCGCAAATGGTAGCTCCGGTTTGTTTCAGAGTCCGGAACGAACAACAACAAAGCCCAGGGCGTTGCCTCCGGCCACTTTTGGGCTGTAACAACCAAAACCTTCGCTCCCCCCCCCCCCCCCCCCCGCGTCACCAACCCACCCCCTTGTTTGTTTTCCTCCCAAGGAAACAAACACCTTGTTCAGTAGTCAGTTAATGTGGATATATGCTGCGCAGGGGGTCGAGGCAGTTGAATGTCTTCATCCAGACGAGCTCAAACGGTGGTAAGTAGATCGCATAGTGAAGCAGGAAAATTGAGAAGTGTGAGATGTTAAACGGTGATGCTATGCCTTATTTCTGATGTTCTCGCTGCTAACGCTTCTGCTGGTACTGTTTTGTAGAATTCAATCACTGCTGTTGCACCATCCTCGAGGACAGAATTCAGTCAGGAAGATAGTTCTCCCTCCTCTTGTCCTGCCCTGCGGACAACAATTACGTGGTTACCAAATAAATAAAAAAAAGTAAATGCCGCGCAAGCAGCCAGGCTGATACTTTTTTTTTTTTTCTCGCACACTAGTATATAAAGATTTACAGGGACACCCAACTCAACGATGTGTTGAACTTGGCAATGCAAAATCATTAGCAGATGTGGATCCCTTTACCGGAAGGGACGTGACTTCCCGTCCGGTGACGTCACGTCCCTCGAGCCAATGGAAATGCTGGCGTCTGGTGACCTCGCTCCTCTCAAGCCAATGGGAATGCCCCCAACTTGTGACGTCACTTTCCTACAGCCAACGAGCGAATTTTATGGCCAACGGTGCATTTTAGTCCAATGAGGCTAGTAAGGTTGTCGTCTTAGAAAGGAATAAGCGACCTTCTCGTGTTACAGGGAAATGCAGAATGCGTATCGCCGTACACACGATGTCAGCGCTTCGACTCGAGTTCAAGAGCCCGCGCACAAGGCCCCAAAAAACGCCGAAGTATTTTGAATCGTTCGCGAAAAAGGTCACCGCGGCATCTGGAGCTTAGATTCCCCCCATGCGCAGGTTATAGAGGTCGCAGACGGGCCCTATAGCGTGCCTGCGCGCAAAGGCACGAGCGCCATTCCGCGCATTCCGCGCAAGTCACTTTCCCTGCCGCTCGAATAGTTAGCATCGTTAGTAGCGGTTAGCGTATAAGGGACTGATCGAGATACCAAAACTTCATCCCTTGATCCTCTCGCGCTGCTACCCCGCTCCTCCCTGGTCGTTGTCAAACTTTCCGTTCCATTAACCCCGCCTATAGCGAATGGCGGCACAGCGGAGGTCACAGCAGAGCTCGGGAGACACGCAGTACTACGAAAATTCCTTGTAAACGCACGGCTGGTTCCGCAGAAACGGCTGCTTTGCATAACCGGAGAACACGCGTTCATTCTGTACACCGGGCTTCGCTCTTTCTTCAGCACAAAGTGGGGAAGGGCGAGCATGAATGGCTGCGTGCCTGAATGTCCCAATCAGATCGGCGGCGCTCCGTGGACGGCCGAGAAAAGTCACAAAGGGGCTCGATTAGAGCCTTCGAAAAGGCTGCGCACGGCGCTGGAACGGGATGGCCCGCAGATTAGCCGCGCCGGCGATGGAGTGTGACGACTCGTGCGGAGCAGCGCCCGTTTCGATGACGCCCGCACCGGTCGCGGATACGAACGCGCATTTTACTCTGTCGGGAGCCTTTCTTCGTTGCGCCACCGTTTTGTTGAAGCCACCGCAGTAACAGCCTCATTAATGCGACGGCATTAGAAGCCTCGTTGGAAAAACAAAAATTGTGCCGGTCATAAAGTTCTCCCATCGGCTCGACAGAAGTGGCATCGCCAAGCCTGATAGTTCCCATTGGCTGGATGAAAGTGACGTCACCAGACAGGAGAATTCCCATTGGCTGGAGTATATCTTCAGTATATGTGTGTTTCTGATTTGGCAGCAGCCATCACTCAATACTTGAGAATTTCGATACGACTGCCGTTTCACAGAAGCATACGCACAGCTTGGGTGATGCGCGCGGCTTGTACATATCCCCGGGCACACTAACAGCAGCTTAGGCTTAGGTTTCATAGGGTTTAACTTCCCAAAGCGACTCAAGCTATGAGGGACGCCGTAGTGGAGGTAATTTCGATCACCTGGCGTTAATTAACTTGCACTGACATCGCACAGTACACGGGCCTCTAGCATTTCGCCTCCATCGAAATGCGACCGCCGCGGCCGGGATCGAACCCGCGTCTTTCAGGGTCGGCAGCCGAGCGCCATAACCCCTAAGACATCGCGGCGGCTCAACTAACAACAGCGATCAGTCATTTGTGGAACTGAAGGGAGGCAACCTAGTAACACGAACCACGACAACGAGTGCGCAGCACTCATCGACCCCGCCGGCTCGCCGCGTTTCGACAGGCCAGCAAGGGCGTCACCTCTGCGAGCTCCGCATCGGCGGCGCGGGTCGGCCACTAACCCGATTAGCGCTCCTTTAATTAACGCGCGCCGAACGGGGAATGGCGCCGACCGCAAGTCGCTAATCCCGAGAGGAGCGCTCGCGGGGACACCTTGCGTCTCCCTGGCTCGCTCTGCCCGGCCATCTTTAATGAAATCAGAGGGGCGCAGGGACGGCAGGCCGGCCGAGTCGCTCCGTCGCCTACTACACGCCGCGATCGGTGGTGCCGCCGCTGCCGGTTGCGTCAGGCCGGCCCTTGATTTGTGCGCCCGGGGAGGGCAGGATGCACACGTGCCTAGCTGGGGGTTAATACTATTCAAATTAGACGCCCCCGCCGTCTCGGGCGCTGTCGCGGCGAAGCGGCGCACAGCCATGGGCTATTGCTGTGAGTGGCTGCTAAGCGAGCGACTCCCCCGAACAACGCGATCAAGTAGGGAACCACGCGGGATGAATGGAAGACACACGCAAGCCGTAGCCCAGTCGAAAGAGCAACAAAGAATTTTCTGTCGTGACAACACTTTTTTTTTTCGCTGGTATTTTTGGCTATGAACTTGTAGAAATAATAGGAATTTTTGTAGTCACAACAGAATCTTGTGTAGTTAGCACAAGAAATTATTACAGAACTACAGACAACAGAAAAGTACCACAGGAAAAACTGCAAAAGTTCAGCGCTACAGGAAAATACTACAATACTGCAGAAATATCTACCGTTATGACACAGCGACAGAACATTTCGTCGTATTTTGATCGCGGTTCGGTCGTTCCTTTGGACTGAGAGGCGCCACATGAGCACTCTGCTGCCTAGTGCCGCCACCTCGACGGGAGACGCGGCGACTATCACGAGTGAATGGAGGCCATAACAATGGAACCAGCTAGGGACGGATTTGAAGATTTGAGGTGGCGGAACGGCAGTCCTCACTCAGAGAGAAATTTTTATTTAAAACCACGGAAAATCTTTTTTTTTCGACGAAAAAAATTCGTGAAACGTATTGCACCGATACATTTGTTGTATCGACAACCCTCCCCTTCCCTGCCTGGAGAGTGAGGCATAAAATTCGCCCCATGAGGTAGGCAGTCGAGACGCAGGGTTAGATGAGCGAGTTTGGGTCGACCGCAGTCATGACAGATTCGTCAACGGTTTTTTTCTTTTCCAATTTCGGTACTGCGAGACTCTCATCCCAAACATAAACCTGGTGCAGACCAACAGATACGTTTGTCACCACAGCACAGCTGACATGGCGAACAACTCAACTCTAATCTGCCTCAGTAAAATGCGCAGCACAAAATAAGCGGGAATATATGCAGGCGCATCTTCCTTCCCGCCTTAACGCCAGTCGAGAGAGGGTGAAGGATATGGGGTTGGAGGCCTACACACGTCTGTCGAGTCGCCACGTTTTTTTTTTTTATCTCCCCCGCCTATAAAGAGGCCCATAAAGAAGCGTTAGCGAAGCATACGCTGGCCTCCGCGGCAAAGTAATAAGCACCCCTGGGAACGAGCGCGAGCGGCCCAATTTCTGCTCCGCCGCGGGCAACACGAAAGCAGGCGCCAGACGGCTCGCGTCAAGTGATCAACAGCTGTTGCGCAGGCCGCTCTGCCGAACGTTCGGGACCGGGTCACCCCACGCAAACACGCGCGCGGGGACTCACGCCAAGTGGAAAGCCGCGGTTTTGAAGGGGGGAGGCGAGGGCCGCCTTACGAAAATCTCTCCGCCGCACACCCCTCCCCCCTTCCTCCATCCGCACAGCACACTCTGGCCGTCCCACGCCAGAATCGTCCCGTCTGGCGACTCCAATGAAAAACAAAAGCCGTAGCTGTCTTCCGACTAAGTGAGTCGAATCGGATGTCGCGGCGAGACGCGCAAACGGCCTCGAAAGCCAAAAAACACAGGAGCTTTCTATAAAGCTCCGCGAGCTTAGTAATAACCAAGCCTATATGCGCGTCAGAAGCGTCGCGGCGAACAAACTATAATAAAACGAGGGGAGGTTTAGGAAAGGAGAAGAAAAGGGGAGGGGGGGGGGGGGGGGCAGGAAGCGGGCGGAGCAACGGCGTGTAGGAGTGCGACTTTGAAAGATGGGTTCCATCGGACCGTTGTCGAAGACGTTTTCCATGTGTCGCTTCGAATCAGCATGCACCCGGCGTAGTCGCCACCGCCGCCGCCGCGGGCGCCTTTAGCCCCGCAAACCTCCGTGGCGGCGGCGGCTTCTTCTCCCTGTGTCTCTGCCTCTCCCGCTGAGAGGGGTGGCGAGGCGATAAAAGCCGCTCTTCGCTGCCGCCCACTCCTCCTGCCCTAATGCGACGCCTTCTTTCCAGCCCCTAATGACTGAAAGACAAAACAGCGAGCCGTGAATAAAATCAAACGGAAGTAATCCCAAGAACGGACGCAGACGATGAAAACAGAAGAAAGAGAAAGAAAGAAGTCAGGACGGAGGCAAAGAAGCCCCTCGATTAGTCGCTGCTCTCACTTGACTACAAGCGGACAGCCGTGCGGCTTCTTTCCACAGCTCAAAAGCACTCTCTCTATCTATCTCTTTCTTCTTGGCTACATTTTCACTTTCTTTTTCTCCGCGGGTAGGACGGGGCGGGAAGCTATTAGAGCAGCCAAAACAAAATAGACTCGCTACTTCTTCCCGGAAATGACAGCCGCGGTCGCGGCGAGCGCTCGCACCAAGTCCGGCGGCGCCGATTATTATTGAGCAGGGGAGGCAGGGGGAGCGAATGGCACGAACAGCGTAAAAGCGGGTCGTTCGGCTCTGCCGCGGGCTTTCCTCTCCCGCTCCACCGCGGTTGTTAGCGGGAGACGGCCAACCGAAACCAGGGTACGAAGGAAAAAAAAAACGAACAACGAAGCGAAACAAAAAAAAAAAACGCAATGAGCGAAAGCGCGAGCATCGGCCGAGCCGAGGTTTGAGGACGAGGAGGGAGCGGCGTCCGGGAGGCGCCGGATATCGACGAATTCCGAACACCTGTTACGCGCTCTCCGGCTGCCGCGCCGAGATGATGCCCCGCGAATTTGCTATGCGTGGAAAGGGCGAGGGTGGGTGAGGGGGAGGAAGCTGCGTTCCGGTGCTGCTGGAGGGTACATGGGGGGCAGCGCGACGGCGTACATATAGGGCCCACCTGTCGCCACCGCCGTTGACGCCGACGACGCCGCTGTGCCTTCTCTCTGCCCTCCCCCCTCCCCACCCCATCACTCTGTATGTGTTGGGTTTTTTCCCTGGAGCCCCCTGTCGCGCCGGCGACCCCGGCAGCAGCAGCGCACACAAGGCGCCCCTCGAAGTCGCCCTCCTCCTTCCCGCAGGCTATATTCCCCGCCGCGTCGAACAGCGGCTGTCGTCGGATAACAGGACGGGGGCAGCAGGCTTCGCTGACTTTCTCTCCCCTCCTGACAGCGTCACCCTGACTCCAGGAGGCGCCTCTGGCGACTTTATCTTTTGCGAAAACAATGTTGTCACTGTTTTACTTAATTTTCATGTTTTTTCTTCCCAAAGGCGTTGCTGAAGAACTCACTTTTTTTCCCCTTAGTCTGGGAAGAGTGCTTACCGCCCTGTATATGTAAGCCTGGATGCGCTTCTAAAAACTTTAGAGCTTCCCGCGTGCAGTACACGGTCGCACGACCTATAAGCTCTCCGTAAGACAAATAACAGGAGGAACCGTGCTTTATTTGTCGACTCTTATCACGGGCTGCTGGAAGCACAACTTGAGAAGAATGAAACAAAAGGGCGCTCTAAAGCCGCTTGACAGCACTCCCAGACAATGCTCCCGGTGTTTGCCAAGTGCGCGGTAAGGCCAAGCACCGCCAAGTTCATGCACCAAAGCTAAGACTGCGCAATAGGCAAGCCTCCTCAATGTACTGAAGCATCCTGGCCGAGGTTCTCTACGAAGCACTGCATACAAGAGAGCGAGAAAAAAAAAAGAAACGAAGAAAAAAGAAGGTGCTGAACGATCCCTGGCACTCCCACCGCTCTCCAGGCGAGTGCCCGAGGGTGTAGGCGCGATAATGCGCATGTCGATGCATAATGGGAGATCGATTCGGGTGCCGCTCTGTACTTAGGGGGGCGCCCTCGAGGCTCCGACGCCCTCGCACTGACCAGCGGCGCTTAATTCGCGAGGGGACGGTGTTCCTCCATAGGCAAGGCGCACCCACAGGACGCGCACCCCTTCTTCCTCCCCCCTCGCCCGGAGCAGCACGCGTCAGCTGGGCAGCGCGCGGGGTGAGAGCAAGTCATGCACACGGACAGAGAACGGGTTCGGAACCCAGAGGAGAAGCATCCTTCACGATAGCACGGAATCTGCGCGTAATAAGCATTATCCTAAAGTATATTGTTGAAACTGCAACGAGAAGAACCAGATGAAGAATGCCCTTGTGTCATACGGCCGAGAGCGTCCGTCTCCACGCCTATCACGAAAAAAAAAAAAAACATGCGACCGTCAAAGATGCTGCGAATTGCAGCGCTGCCGTTTTACATAATAGAAGACCACCACGGACCGGGCTACCGACGTCATGGACCGTAGGAACATGAACGTTGAGACTTTGAGTGTAGAGAGTTCCTACGGGGGCCCAGGGGCCTGTGTGCCCCAAACACCTCTGTCGTAATAAAAGTTTTTACCACCACCACCAATCCCGCTTGCCTTTGATGTTATCGATAAAGGCGTTTAAGCGATAGTCCTGCAGAATTGGGGCAGTTTAGCGGGTGCTCCTGTCACAGAGCTCGAACAGAGGATGCCAGAACTGGAATACATTATAACGAGTGAAGCCATGACACTAGTTCAGGGCACCGCCTGTGCGTTGGGGAGACTGAAAAGTCAGTCTCTGCCCCCCTGTGCTTATCGGGTCACGTGACCCTGTGCCGCCGGAGCAAATCGGACGACAAACATTAGTGAAGCGGGCCAACTACCCTCATGCACCTAGCACTGTTAAAAAAAAAATAGAGACAGAGAAGGGAAGAAAGAAATCGTAGGCTTTTCGCCGTTTGTGAGGCGGAAAGCTGAGAGCGATGAGTTCAATTCCTTCCATCCCGGACACACACGTAGCACACAAAATTTTGCTAGCACGGCATCCACAGCGGCATATAGGTGAAATGACCACACCTAACACATCCTCCCGAGCACTCTCTCTCCCTGCCACGCCAAATGATCGCACCTAGCACATATTCGAGAACGCCCTATCCACAGTAATAGGTTGCATGACCACACGTAGCACATATATACTTCAGAGCGGCCTCTCCTCGATTCATCTCAAACAGCGTTGACAATATCCTGCATTTACAGTATGGCGTTTACAGCATGACAAGATGGAATGAGTGAGGTGTAGGAGGTCACGACGCATTACTGAGCACTTTACAAGCAATGTAATGTAATGTGATAGAGTTTGTACAAAGTATGCATAGTCGTGCCTCGTAGTCATGGTCATGTTTTAATCATTCTGCAACGTAGCATGACTCAACACTATATGCTTTTTCGCATTCTCACACGTAAGTAGCCTTAAGTGTCTACCAAATTTTTATATTCCATTTTTCAGCTCATCGAAAGCGAATGCTCGATATTAGCGAAGGATTTCTTGGAGGTCTGCCTCGTTAAAAGCCTTGTTAGTTGCGACCGAATGTCACTTCACGGCTGTATCCGCATACCTATATGGGGGATTTACGATGGCCGCGCTTCTATAAGTCGCCGTATATGGGCAATTTTGAGAAGCTGTACTAATATGCGTCCTCGACAATGGCGACGCCGTACGCTTCGTACGAAGTGCCACCATGTCACTGAGAATCGCCGCTGGTATCGTGCTGTGATTGTGCAATACGACCAGAGAGCGTCCGTCTTGATGCGTTTCAGGGGAAAAAACAAAAAAGACCTATGACCCTGTTATGACTATGAGTCGCATATACGCCGTTGTTGAGCAGCGCACCGACATGCCGCGACAGGTTTTCAGTGCTCCAAAGCGCTCACTTGACGTGCTGCAGATAGTTACAACATTACAGTTTGCGTTAAATACATCGTGATCTTTTGCAGCTTTCTCGCTGTGTTTGAAACGCGTGACGAGGGAGAGTTATCATATGTGACGAATAGCGAGGCGGTGCTCTGAGAAAAGTCTGAAATTTCTCGGTATTGTGGCCGGTCTCGCTGAATTATGGAGAGCTGTGTTCGCTTTTTTGGAGGCTGGACGTCAAGCTGATGGAACTACATCAGCAGCGCTTGCAAATACGCCAGGCCATGCTGATGCGAACGGACTTCTGGTAACGAAGTGCGACGACAATATTCCAGGGACAATTAGAGCCACGACGCCACAGGCCTGAAAACTAAGAAGCACTGTAATTCGCCGCTATGTACTTTCTAGCATATTTAGCGCGTGCACGCAAGCAGCATATCCAGGCAAGCAAGCCCATGCGCGTACTATGAATTCCGAAATTATGTCAGTCCCCGTCAGCTGATAGCCAGAAACACCAAAGACCTTAATGGCGTCCATTATACATGCCACGCGTGTGCTTACCATGCGCGCTAGGAGCGAAACGCGCTACATGGCGACTGCACCAACACGAAAATAATCAAGAGTGCACTAATGGGATGCGACCGCAGATATATATCCCGCGCGTCGAACTCGGCCGCGACCCACCGTGGCGCAGAGGGACCCAATCGCTTGACTGCGTCCCCCGCTGCCGTCTCTGGAAGCGCGGGCATTAGTCAAATGAGGCGACCGTCGCCGCGAGATGAAATGCGACCGACGTGTCCGCGACGCCACGGGGCGCGGCCAGAACCCGCGGAGGCTGTGGACTGCGCTGTCCACCATCGGAGGGGTAATGACCACGCGCGCCGGACGACTTGCAAATGGCCGCTGCTCGCGTATCGCCTATCTATTCGGAATGTTTTCATCTTCTGAGAGCACACTCAGGGGACGGGGACAGTCGGGGAACAGCGGGTCACTCTACCGCGCGTTGAGGGGTCGATTCTGCGGCACGCGAAAAACGACGCCCTGCAAGTTCTCTCCAGGCCGTTTGGAGTGCGCCACTAGAGTGATGCGTAGTAATAGTGCGCGCCGACAGGGCTTTGCGGAAGGCGTGACTAAAACGCGGATGGTACAGAACACTGAACAGTGAAAAAGGCCCTCGCATTGACGACGGGGCAACAGGCAAGGCATGCGAACGACCAAAAGAGAGAAAGAAGTGAGCGAGCAAGCAAGGAAATCAGAGAATAAAGAGGAAAGGAACAGAAGGAAATGAAGTAAGAGAGCAAAGAAAAGGAATAAAGAAGGAAGGAACAAAACGAAAGTAAGTAAAAGAATCAAGAAAAGGAATAAAGAACAAAGGAAATTACTAAAGAAGGTAAACGAAGAACGAAATGACGGCATAATGGAGGAAAAGGGAGAAGAGCAAGGGATGAGGAAAGGAAGTCGTGTATCGGTTCCGGTTTTCCTTTCAACCTTTGATTACCTTCCCCCGTATCCCACTAAGCGCTCGGCATCGTGTTCGATAGGGTACCTACTGCACATGACTCTAACTGACAAGCGCTTAGAGATAGTACTATATACAATTGCTTCAACTTGCTGAAGGCTTTCCACAAAACACCTACGTGTCTGGTCATGAACGATGAGTAGACGATCTATACAACGGCATTTGCCTTGAGAACGCTGTCAAGGACTGCTCAGCATGCGTCTCAGGTACCGAAAAGGAACATGGTTTTGCTTATGACGTTCCTGCATGCGAGTTCCCGAACACGTATGCAGTCGCGATAACTGTTACCTACAACACACGAGATGTGGTCTGTGATCACTTCCGAGGCAGCGTTAGCCCGACTGTGACCACAAGTGATGAATCAAGCTAAGAACTTACACCAGTTTGCTTCAGGCTGCCGATCGAACACATGGTTCTCCAGACATCGTTGCCTGGCAGGACATAGACGCGACTGTGCACTTGGACTTAACAGCGACTAGTGCATCGGGATAAGGTGGCAGCAGGCTGCGCAGGACTACGCCTCCGACTATAGTCGGATGCAACTCAAGAACGAAACGGTTTTTTTCCCCGTCAAAGGACCCCCTTCCAGCCAATAGCATCGGCGGATCCTCATGACTCTGATAGCGTGAAAATGCAGGGAGTGGTAGGTGAAAGGGTATAGTCCCCTCCCTCCACGGTTGGGTATAGTCCGCTCCCTGCATTGTCGCGCCGCTCCCTGCATTCTCACTCTAGCAGGCTCATGAGAATCGGCCGACGCCATTGGTTGGAAGGGTGTCCTTTGACGGGGAAAAGCCGCTTTGTTCTTGAGTTGTATCCGACTGCAGTCGATGTCTCTCAGCTGCCAGTTATCTTTCGCAGAATTCATGGCGAAAATAATAATTCCATGGCTGCTACTTCATGCAGTGAGGCGAAAAGTTGCGGAATGTTTACATAGTTTCGGAAGAGCACATAAGCGCTACAGCGCGGACGTATGCCGACCGGACAGAAGGGTGTGTAAAGTGCTTACGTGCAGTCAGGGTGCCTACAGTTGGGAAAGGGCGTGGCCAATGGTGGCACACTAACATCCAGTGGCAACTGTGCGCCCCACTCAACCCCTTGGGTCACGTACGTAGTCGGCTATAAGACGACCAGTAGCCACGTGGCTGTATGACTGCGCTAAAACTCTCCATACAAAGAGCTGTCAGTCGTCAAGCCAGGGATTCATCATCAGAACGCAGCCCGTAAAGTTCTACGCGGAACTCAGTAGGTCAAGTAGGTTCTCAATGCTCCTTAATTATTACGCTACAGAGCGTCTGAAATCCTAGGAACTGCCCTGCTATGTAGCGTACGGAAACCGGCAAAAAATTCGTTGGAGGCACTTAGATACCTCTTAACTGCGGGAAGGCGAAAGCCGTTTGCGACTCATTGCACTGATTCGAATTTGAGCGGTGACGTCACGCTGCGCATGCGCAGTTGTTGCTTGGCGGCGGATCACACCACCCGCCACAGTGGGCAGTTTGCTCACAGTCCAGTTGGCAGGTTGTGATCACGTGACAAGGTCAGGATGTAACGGACGGACACCGCGAGGTCACGTGACAGGACGGACGGTCACCGCGAGTATGAGCCATTAAAGGCTTCCGCCATAAAAAAAGTCACGATTATAAGACATTAAAAGGGAGTGCGCTGGAGTAATAGCGTCCCAAACAGAGGACAAGAGTCCCAAACAGGCGTACTCGTGTTTAGAGTGTGAAAATATTTGCTCAACACCGATGTAGGCAGGAGTCTCAGCTCGAGAACACTGCACCGTGAGGAACAATGGAATACACAAGAAAGAGCAAGTGAGCATCGCTGCCCGCTCCTCCGCAGCCCAGATCCCAAAGAGCCGGCGTTAATTTGCGGCGCCCACATTTTCTCGCCTCTTCCTGGCGGTGCGATAGCGAGTTCGCACAAAGACCGATAGCAACTAAGCAAACAAGCAGTAAATAATAAAAGAGCCCCGACAGGCAGAGGCCAGTGCCGGAGCAAGGGGAGAATTAATGGCTGCCCCACGAAGCGAATTTGGTAAGCGCCGCGCTACACATCCACGCCTGCATCGCCGCCGCTGCGGAAGTGGATGAACACTGCCGCTATAGACGCGGCTGACGAAGGCGAGGCGCGAAAGGACGGAAGAAGAGAAGAGAGAGAGAGGGAGGGGGTGGGGAAGGGTGCACTCGTCGGTGCCCTCAGAGGAGAGCTAGCGAGCGCGGACCATGCGCAGGGCGGATACGCAATCAACCGCATTCCGCTAATAACCGAGCCTTCTTCGGAGGCCCGCTAATTTATTCAAACTGATTAACCGCGGCGCGCGCGCGCGCGATACAGCGCGTGGGCGTGGCGTCGGCGACGAGCAAACAAACGACGTGACGTGAGGAAGAGGACGACGGTGAGTGTGTGTGCGCGCGTCTCAAGCGCCCGAAACGAGCGGCAACCACCAGCACGGCACCGCCACGCTAACGCTCGTGCCACCCATCTTATTGCATAAGCCCTGCTCCTCGGCTGTTCATGGTTTGTTATTACTTTTGTTCCCTTCCATAGTGAGTGCTTCCATTCGTCTTGCTCTCTGAGCACTGCCGTGAAAACGTCCTTACACTATTGTAAACTATTGTGTGTGCGCTTTCCGTGGCCATGCAGCGATCGCCGATACATGTGTGCGGGAAGCGTATGTGTATAGGAGGAAGTTTCGGAGCTACAGAATGTAAAACCCTATAGCACAACTGAGTCTTGGACCTATTGGCCGTATAAACTGTCGAACGGTTTATGGTTTATGGGGGTTTAACGTCCCAAAGCGACTCAGGCTATGACAGACGCCGTAGTGAAGGGCTCCGGAAATTTCGACCACCTGGGGTTTTTTTCACGTGCACTGACGTCGCATAGTACATGGGCCTCTAGAATTTCGCCTCCATCGAAATTCGACTGCCGCGGCCGGGATTGAACCCGCGTCTTTCGGGTCAGCAGCCGAACGCATAACCACTGAGCCATCGCGGCGGGGCGAAACTGACGAACGCGTTTAGCGCCAAGCAACCTATATGCATACCTCGCAGATCATGCACCAACCAGCCCAACCTTTCACCCTGTTAAACCTATACCACCTATATATGCGGTATTATACGGTACCAATGGGTTTCGTAGGGTGTTACAGGGTGCCAAAGGATTCCTTATTCACTTAGGTATAAGGTGATAAAGGATGTTAACCATTATGAGAAAGGTTTTAAGTAAAATAAAAACCAATCTTTGTATATGAGCGAGCTTTCAAAGAACGCGAAAGCCTTAAAAGCTGGCGCCGTGTTTAGTGCGTGGATCCCATACACCGCACAGGATGCACTGACGAACGCCGAAAACCGCGTATGCACATCCGATCACGTTTTGAACTTTACACGAACCGCGTAGGAGCATCTGCGCTTGAGGATGTTTTGTACGGACGTGTCCGTGGAACTGAAAAACCGTCTGTATAGCGGTATAAGGCCCCACGCTTACAAAAGTTTCTTTAGACAGTCTATAAACTGCCCATGCACTTCTGTCTACAAAGTCTATAGACTCTTTATAGAAAACCGTAGACAACAGTCTATTGGCAATGCAGATCCTATAGACAGTCTATAGACAATCTATAGATTTATGACCATACACTTTTAGTAGACTTTTGTCTATAGACAGTCTAAAGACTATGAACAGACAAAACGAAAAATCTATAGGAAGACAATAGAGTCTATAAGAAGTCTATAGACTGTATATAGACCATTTCTATAAGGGCAATAAGCAGGGGGAAGCTATTCGGAGGAGTTAGATTCCATCCTCGCTGCCTAAATAAATTGCTTGCACTAAGTAAATGAAAAAAAAGAAAAAAAGCCAAATATATACAGTTTTCCATAACTCAGTCCCATAAAATCAAGACGGCCCCATTTATTAGACCCATTGAAATCGCCAACATCGAGGCATCATTCCTACGAGCAACAGAGAATGGTGTAGTGCGCTTGGGTGCATTATGTGAGTGGAATTTAAAACAGACACGAAGCCGCAAGCTGTCGTCACTGCTTTGTATCACCCACGTAACCTCTGTTCCATGTCACACAGGTGTGGTTAACTTCGCACAAATTTGCGCTCGTCAACTGTGAGCGATACGTCAGAGTGGCAGTGCCATTAGGAGCAAATGCTTGGCGCACTCTGCTATACACACGACGCTAATATCAATGGTTCTAGGTGATTTGCGAATACTGTTGGTGTTTAGTGAACCATTTAGAACTATTGACGATTTTTGGTGAACAATTAAAGACGGAGGAGGAAAGAGACAATCAGTAAATTTCTTTTTAATAGCAGCTCCCTCAAAGATGAAGTCATTCCCGGAAGAAAAAAAATCGCCCGGTGAACAAAAGGAAAAGTTCGGCTACATGAGTCTGACGCTGCCATTACTTCGCCCCGTAAGTATGTAGGAACCTCACTTCGCCGACATCCCTGATCACCAGCTCGACGCAGGCACCAACAGCCAAAGAGCGTGTCGTATCCTATACAGGCCGAAGGATACGCATCTCGACAGAAAGAAGCAGCAGCAAGATGAACAGGGGCAGATGGAGAGGGTCGCAAATGAGATCACCTCCTGGTTCGCCCCCCAAAAATGCTCGCTTCGCGGCGCGCCGCCTAGCGAAGATTCCATCGACGTGGAAATACTGTTAGCCTGATTACCCGGCGAGACGCGATGAATAAGTTAGCCCCGCCATCGGAGCGAGTGCTGCTGCTCCCTTTCTGAGCGTGGCAGGGGAACGCCGTGCATGTGCAAAACAACAAAACAAAATGCGGCTATAGAGAATGCGCGGAGTTGCGGAGGGGGGAGGACGTTAGGTGCAAACAAGCAGCTTTCAACGCGCAAGTGTTGATGGCGGGGCGTAATAACATGAGGTGAAGGTGTTGTACGAAAGTTTACAGGCTGTTTTGCCAGCGCAGGAGCAAGAAAGAGGTCGCTCTCTACGCCACCTGCAGGCTACCACTAACAAATTTCGGCGTTGGTTTCGAACTTACATCCTAGGTAATTCAGAGCGAACAGCTTTGCTTCCGCCGTAACGGTACCTATTTGTTCTCATATATGGCCATATATCACCTTATATGCTTCCTTATACGCTTATTTATGAACACACATAAATTGAATATATGTCCCATACTCACCGTTACTGCAAAGTTAATTCCTTAAAATACTGTAACGCACAGAAGCTCAACCCTCAAAAAAGCAGAAAGCCCTGCTCGCAACAAAATGCTACGGGAACGACATTTTCCCGAGTTGGTGTACGCTTTCATTGAGATCCAGTGTACTGAATTACGAAATTCTTGTCATTTCCGAATGTACTATTTTTTCTCTTTCGCAATGAATCACTCCATCTTTACCGTTGTGTCCGAATAACTGTCGATACAAATGTCGGGCAGTAAGCTGATTGGCTGTCGTCTCTTTGACGTAGCACAATCGGATAAAGTTTAGTTTATGGGGTTTTAACGTCCCAAAGCGACTCAGGCTATGAGAGACGCCGTAGTGAAGGGCTCCGGAAATTTCGACCACCTGGGGTTCTTTAACGTGCACTGACATCGCACAGCACACGGGCCTCCAGAATTTCGCCTCCATCGAAATTCGACCGCCACGGCCGGGATCGAACCCGCGTCTTTCGGGTCAGCAGCCGAGCGCCATAACCACTCAGCCACCGCGACGGCTACAATCGGATAAATGTCTGGACGGGAACGAATTCTTCAGTGACACACGAAACACTACGAGGGCACAAGTGCTGTCAAAGTGAGAGCTTAAAGTGGTACTAAATTGCAAACCGTGTTAAGACCATTTCAGAGTGCACAGCTCCGAAAGAACGCGAAAAAGCTCATCAGAAGTGAAAGTTCAGCACAGAAAGAAGTGCCAGTTCACAGAAAGTTGGCAGTACTCCTAAAATAAATAAATAAATAAATAAATAAATAAATAAATAAATAAATAAATAAATAAAACACTCAAATAAACGTGTAAACGAAATAAACGCGTTTATGCCGTCGATCTAACGAACATGCGACAGGAAAACCTTTCATAGGTTCATAGACGGCGAAAGGAACTCGGTACACAGGTCGCAGGAGAACAAAAGTGGAAGCCGAAAAAGAACCGGAACGACAAACGGTGATTGAGCACCAGAAACAAGAGCGAAACACGCGGCTGACAAGAGGCAATAAAATCCAAGCCGCGGGAACCCACACACACAGGCAGAGACACGCCGGGGGAAAGGAATCAACAGGTGCACCGGATTCGTCTCAATCTCGCCGCCGCCACCCAAGCGATGTTCGGAAAAGGAGGGGGGTGCAGGGCCACTTGAGGCGCGAGCGCTTCGCAAATCCGGCCGCCCTCGTGCGTGCGTGCGTGCACATGTTCCCTGCTCGACCGAGCGTGTAAGGGAGAATTGATCCGCTCCATCCAGTCTCAGACCGCGACCGATCGAAGAAGATCCGCTGCTGCTCCTGCTCCCGGCTCCCTCCCGAGAGGCCGTTTTTCTTCCTGCTCCTCCTCCTCCTCCTCCCGCTAGCTCAAAGCTCGCTCAATTTTTTTTTATCGCCTCTAACGCTTTTTTCTTGATCTTCTTACATTTCCGTTCTCTTTTCTCCCTCTATTTTATACCCCGCCTCTTTCTCTAGTCTTCCAAAGCCTGTCCTCGTTCATCAGGTTTCGCGTAATTCCACTCTGGCATTTTTTTTTAACCTTATTTTCTAGGGTATATAAGGCTTTTTTTTTTTTTTCTCACGCCTGACTTCCAGCTGTTAAAAAATCATTTTAGTAATCTTATTTTGTACGTTTCTTCTTCATGCGCTCGCATATCTCGACGCACTTAAGCTTCGTTTTCTGAACAGTTTCGACCATCTATTATTCGAGTCTTCGATACCGCTTTCCTTTACATTTTCGTGCTGCTTGTCCGCCGGCTCTCTCAATTAACGTCGATGGGAAGGACTGCCTGGCATATGCGCGGAGGCGACGTGCTCTTAAGTGGAGTTCGCTTGGGCCGAATGGTTTTGTCCGTTGGTCACGCGGTGGGACTCGCTCGGTAGGCGCTGTCTCTGGTGTTACTGCTGCAAACGCGCATTTGAGAGCGTGAACTTATTGTGTCCAGCTTGAGAGCTTAGATAAAAATAAATAAATTAATTAAACGACAGCCTCTTTGTTTTGTCAAGGATTACAGTAGAGATGTCGCAAGACGCAACAAGTCGGACGTTTGCGTTCCATGTCTTTACAAAAACCTATCACGAGATTTTGCCCCGGTATTTCCTTTTCCGTAACTATTCAGGCCTGGAAGCTCTTTTTGTTGGTTGTCACATCGTTGGATTTCCAACCCGAAGTGAACAAAGCATCGTGACAATAGGATCCCTCTATGCTTTTCTTTGAAATTTTTCTACACTTTTATAGATTTTTTTTATGTATGTTTAGCGACAGCTAGAATCCCCGTCAACAGTGGCACCAGAATAAATTAGTCGAATAAAACCTAGCAAACTTAAGAAGGAGTGTGAAAAACAGTGTACCACAACGGCACAGCAGAGCATCTGTGTGCTTGACATCTTCAGCTGTGGGGGTGCCAAATTAACACACGCACTGGTAGCTTCCTACACTCACAGATATAGCTCGATTAGTGCTACCAAATAATCGCCCTCTCTTCACGAAATGGGAGGAAAAGCAGAGTGTCCGCTGTTACTTATATGAAGTCTATGAGCCACCGATCGTTTCCAACTGAGGAAACTCAATTAGATAATATGGAGCTCATAAGATGAAGCAGTTCCATGAAATGCGGCTGGCTATCAGAAACTGGTTAGTGACTTGTTAAATTCATCTACTATGTCTACTGATCAGACGCCATGCCGTCGAGCTATCAGCTACTTGATCGCTACTTACTGGTTGTCAAGCTATTATATAAGCTGAATCGCCAAGTATCTCGTGCAACTCTTATATGAAACAGAAGGAAAAAAAACAATAAGAACTACGGCCGCGTAGTGGGGGTCGATAGCGCAGACTTGAGCGCTGGCAAGAGGCCCGAAGGCCCCGACAGTGACTGTCGGAGACAGCGGCACAAAAAAGTTCAGTGGGCGGCGGTGTCGCCCAGGGGCTCTCGCGACTTCTGCAGCCGCTATGGCTCGCCCGCGATCGCGCACCGGATGACACGAAGGCTACCGCCTCCCCAGCGCTTCTTCTTCTTCCTGCCGTCGCTTTGTTCGTCCTCCGCCTCGCGACCCAGAGGCAAGGCCATCCGAAATCGACCTGGCCGCTAAATGCGCGCGAAAACCGTGGGGGCGGAATCGGAAATCGATTCAGACTGCGCGCCCTCCAACGAGTCATCCGCTCCTAACGACCACTTCGCTCCTGCGAACCCCGCCTTTTGTTTCTCCTAACTTCCTTTTCTTTAGGTACCTTGCTTCTCTACTCCGCTCTTTTTTGTTTGCTACCCGTGACAAAGGGTAGACGAAAGCATCCGCTTGCTATAGCGCCTCCGCATTCCTTTCTTTAGTCCGGCAGCGCTTGGCTTGGCTTGGCTCACCTCGTCTTCGTCAGTGCGTGTGTGGCTCTCGTGGAGGGTAGCGAGCCGACCGTGATCGGAACAAGGGCGCGTAAGGTACAAGATGCATCGCTTTTTGAATGCCGCCCTTGAAGAGGAAGCGACGCGTCGGAGCGCGCGCAATGAGCGATCGACGCGAAGGCGTCTAGAGACGAGCCTCCCACGGCGTGATCAGCTGGTCATTAATGATGCTGCCCCAGATTCTCAGGCACTGGACTAACCTTCTGCTGGATAGGACTGGACGCACGCGGGGAAGTTCTGGTGTGTCGAGCTAATCTTCAAATAGCAGCGCTGCTTCTATTATTGCCGATATAAATGTGAATTTTCGACGCGCCTGTGGAATGTCCTGTAGCGTTTATAGACGACCCATAAAAAGCATAGTCGACAACAAAAATTAGTGTTGTCTCCGGGCTGCCCCTAATTAATATGCGCATGTTGTGAACACTTTACCGCATACACTCTAAACAGAAAGGAGTAAAAAGGGAGTAAGATGTCCTCTCACACACTCCCTTTCATAAGGGTGTGCGCCAGAGGACAACCTACTCTATTTTTACTCCAATATTGGCGTGTTCGTGTTTAGAGAGCACAGATGAAAGCCAATGAATGAGAAAGCATAGTTTGAAGCTAGCATCCATGTAGAGGGGATTTCAGACACTCGTACCTCGCTATTCGCGGCACAGTCGGCGCAAGCATGCACGGTAAAGGCCGTTTCACATGATGCGATTGTTGCCGCAGCGCAGTGCGATTTCTGCCGCTGTGTGACAGAAATGCGCGTCGTTCTCGTCGCAGGGCCACTGCGACAGACTTTCAACAAGTTGGTCGCATTGTCGCAGTGTCGGTGCGGTCGCAGCGATGGCCACAGTAGTCAGCCAATAGGAGTTCAGCGACATGACAGGAAAATCTCGAAAACGTCTTATTGAACTTAATAATACATCACAGCTCAATGTTATTACTCACGATTACGAAATCAACGCCTGCCACGATGTTTGACATTTATTGCAGCCGAAGAATTTTCGTCCACTGAAAGGCCGCACCGACGCTAGGGTGCCGACGGCACCGACAGAAATCGTTGGCATGTGAAACGGCGGCCGCGATTACCGTTGCAACGGCAGTGCTACCGGACCGTAATTTTTCGTTCCCGTCGCACCATGTGAAACAGGCTTAATTCAGAAGGACCCCGACTGGCAGCTACAGACGTAGTATTCATGCGGATTGCTTCAGCGAAAGAAACGTGTCAGGACGGGCAAGGCATCGCGTCCTCAGAACGTCATTACGTTAGCATAATAAGCGACTTAGCAGGCTACGTTTGGCGACGCGTGATCGACACGACACGCTGCCCGCAGGCAGTATCCTTCGTTGATTTTGCCTGCAGCAGTGCCTTCACTCTGTCAACCGGTGCACCCAGAACGCAAATACTGCGACGCGCGAAACGAAGTCTTCCTGAAGAACTATAGCTGTCGTCAGCTGTCCCAGGCTTCGCGAATGCCTGTCCCCGCAAGGAGTGGAAAATCCGGCTTCGCCAAAGCGCCGAGTGAGAAGAGGTTTGAAAGGGAAGCCTTCGGTTGAGGCGAACGGGGTCCGGCGCCCTTTTGCGCGGCGACGCCCGCTGCCAGCGAGCATCGAGGCCCTTCGGAGCGCATCGCCGTCGACGGCGATGTGGCCCTGACATGGATACTCGATCGAGCGCTCGCGTCGCCCACGCGACCGCGGCACAATATCGCCGCCGCCAGAGCCGCGTGCCCAAGATGTACGACGACGCGCGAACGAGCATCGGAAGACGCGCCGCCGCCGGATGGGAGCTGCTCCCACGCCGCCGAGACGCGAGCGCGCCGTCGCCTGGTGCTGGGCCGGGGGCACGCATGGATAACGCATTACAACTGCTACTATGCCGCCGCTGCAAGCGAGATGATGGTTTGATTATGATTTATGGGGTTTAGCAACCCAAAGCCACTCAGGCTACGAGGGACGCCGTATTGGAGGGCTCCGGATAATTTCGACCACCTGGTGTTCTTAAGCGCGCACCGACATCGCACAGTACACGGGCCTCTAGAATTCCGCCTCCATCAAAATGGGAGCAAAATAACCGTAACCATAACCGATCACCAAAAACGAGGCACCGTGGCGGCTGCAAGCTTGATGAAAGCCTCGTCATCTGCCCAGCGAAGCCATGCAGTATCACGCTTTACGGAGAGAGAGAGAGAGAGAGCTGTTGGTGGGAGTAATAATAATAATAATGGTTTTTGGGGAAAGGAAATGGCGCAGTATCTGTCTGATATATCTTTGCACACCTGAACCGCGCCGTAAGGGAAGGGACAAAGGAGGGAGTGAAAGAAGAAAGAGGTGCCGTAGTGGAGGGCTCCGGAATAATTTCGACCACCTGGGGATCTTTAACGTGCACTGACATCGCACAGCACACGGGCACCTTAGCGTTTTTCCTCCATAAAAACGCAGCCGCCGCGGTCGGGTTCGAACCCGGGAACTGCGGATCAGTAGCCAAGAGCCCTAACCACTGAGCCAGCGCGGCGGGTTGTTGGTGGGAGGCAATATGCGGATTTAAACGGTCCGAAGCTGCACTTGGGCTATGAGGGACACGGTATAGGAGGACTCAGGATTAATTTAGACAATCTGGGGTTCTTTAACGTGCCCTGAAATCGCACAGCACAGAGGTGGCTTCGCATTTCGCGTTAGGAAAGCGGGCGCCGCGGCTGGATTCATCCCCCCGACCTTGAATGGGCTCTGAAGCTGAATGCCAAAGCGAATTAGCAGAGATGCAGTGTGAGGAAGGGAGGAGAAGTCGACCGCAGTAAGGTGTCCCTGATACGCCAGGGAACAAAGGAAGGGGAAAGGACGGAAGTAGTAAGAGATGAGCATGGCAGGTGATGGGGGCCATTAGTGGCGACACGCGATAGCCGAAACGGAATACACCCGTACTTGACACTTGCACTCTACGGGGTTTCTGCATGACGCTCACTTCCGAACAGACGCCCGCCTCAAAAGACTGCTGTGCGTGTGAAGTTCGTTTGTTATGCGTGAAAAAGCATAGGACTGTAGATGTGGACGCTTGTGGGGGAAAGGAGTTCACGAGAGGCCACGTAAAGAGGCGACTATAGCGAACGATGTCGAGAAGAAAATTGAAAAATTGAGTTCGTTCGCTATGGATCGCGAACACAGGCACTTCAATGAGGGTCGGTACTGCTAGCTAAGTTATCGAAACGCTTTGCCTTGCTTACAGTGCGATAACAGCGTCGGTAGGCCATGATACTAACAACCGCTAACCGCGAGTGTCACTGTCACCTCCGCTAAATTTATATTGGTGTAGGCACGAGACCACACGTTAAACAGTTTGCTAACCAAACCTTGGTCTGCTTTTCTGTCTATCTGCCGTCCCCGCCTTGCGGCAGCATTGAGACACAAAACGCAGTCGTTCCACACGGATGTGCACATTGTAGAAGGTGGATCAGTTTGCCTATTTCAGAGTCGCCTTGTGACAAAAGGCTCCAAAGAGAGCGCAGGCAAACAGAGCACCTGCTGGCATCTTGTGTTGGGTTTTATGGCACATAGGCGACTCAGGCCATCATGCGCCCGCTGGCATCCATGCCAACAAAGGCGCTTCGCGCCAGCGGCGTCTAAATCAGCGCATAGAAGCAGCCACAAGCGCGCAACGCCCTGGCAAGGCGCAGCACAGCCTTGGCCAACGGTTCGAAAAAAAAAAAGCAGAAATAAAGCGAATTCCCTGCTTCCAATAAAACACCTTCGCCAGCCTCCGTCGGGCGTACCACAAATTTATCGGGCCCAAAGATTCACTCGAGGAGCCGCTTGGTGCGGGAACTAAAAAGGTAAAAAGTGGTGGTGGAGGGGGGGGGGGGGGGGTGAAGAGGGTAGCGTATCGGTCCGCAAACTCGCGCTCACGTGAGCCACCGCGCCGGACGCGAGCGAAAGGGGCCGCGCGGCACGCCTGCTGGAGGCACGGCGGCGCAGCAGCAAGGCAAGAAGCGTGCCTACCACGGGTCAAAGGTGAGGGCGCGGCCTCGACGCGACCGTCTGTTTACAAGGCCGGCCGAGAGGTGCCGCTGCCAAAGAGAGCGGGAGGTAAGGGAGGGACGCCTCGCGGCGTGTAGAAGAAGCGGCGGCGTGTGCCGTCGCCGACAACGCATGTGCGCCCCGGGTCGTCCATCAGCGGCTGGAATGCCGACGGCACCGCGGCGATGCGCGATCTGGCAGCGGCCGTGCCGATCACGTATGCCGGGGAAGGGCATCCGATGCTCCTTTTTCCCGGAAGCCAGCTACACGCCCGGGCTCTGCCCCGATCCGCCGCCTCAGAGGCGCCAGCCCAGTGAGCACGTCCTCGGCGCGCGCCACCGTTGGTCTCAGCCGGAGCCCGCCGTGAACGTCCCTAGGCCTCGGCCGGGATTTGTCGCCACCACGGGAGGCAGCCATTGAGACAGCGTTCGCCTCATACGCAAGGAACAAAGTGTCAAACTGTCCAGCTTTGCGTCGAAACCTGAATCCTGCGAACCCGACCGCGGCGGCTGCGTTTTTATGGAGGAAAAACGCTAAGGCGCCCGTGTGCTGTGCGATGTCAGCGCACGTTAAAGATCCCCAGGTGGTCGAAATTATTCCGGAGCCCTCCACTACGGCACCTATTTCTTCCTTTCTTCTTTCACTCCCTCCTTTATCCCTTCCCATACGGCGCGGTTCAGGTGTCCAACGATATATGAGACAGATACTGCGCCATTTCCTTTCCCCCCAAGAACCAATTATTATTATTATTATTATTATTATTAAGCTGGCAACAAGAAGCCTTCGTCGGACTGCGTGGTATCTTATGTGGCGGTGGGGGCACGCACCTCACTTGCCATAATGAAGATGTTTAGTCTTTCTCTCTCCCATCCCTGCTCACTGCTAAATTAAATCCACTGCAGCTAACTTTTTTTTCCTATACATTTCCCTGTACCTACACCTTTTGGGAAAAGCGAATGACAGAAAAAAGAAAGGAGCCCATTGTGACGTATAAGTTTTGAGGTGCATTTCACGAGTCAGTGCTTACCTGTCGGGTACCACTTCCGACCTCTGTAAGGTGTTGCCACATGCTGGATATTTCGTGAATGTCTCACGCTGCTCCTCTCACTAAGCCAAAAGCCGAGACCAAGTAGGAGAAACTGTCGAAGCGATCTGCTCCACCGTTAGGCGAAGCAGGGCTTCATTAGCGTATTTCGCAAGCTTATCATGCGCGCTATTCACTGAGCATTACGGCAGCGGTTCTCCGTTCGGCTTTGCTTTTATATAGAGCTTTATCGCTCTGCAGAGACTGTTTTATTTATTTTGGACCTTGGTCTTCCCCTGGTCTGATATAAAAGCTCCAAACCAATAGCTATAGCGTGGCTAGTTCTCTCGCTCAATAGTGCGGGCTAGGTAATCAGTGCTCTGTTAAGCAAATAACTCTATCCATACCTTTAAGTTTGCTTCCTACTGATCCAACGACAGCTTTGATAGAAACAGTTTTCATAGTGCAATAATTTATAAAAATGAATTATTATTACTTGGCGGGCTTGATCAGTATGTTCATGATTAATAATTAGGCGTAGCTCAAATATAACAGTAAAAAAAAAGAAAGGGAAGGGAGGAAGTACAGTTTTCCCCACGAAGAAAAAGACTCATCCGCCGATAAAAAAAAAGAACACAGAGAAGGTGCTGTTAGTGGATGCATTTTGGACGCAGAATTCAAGGACAAAGTGTATGACGCACGAATGACAGTGCTAGTCTAATGACTGCACGACTGGGACCCCGAGTCGCTTTTGGACGTTAAACCCCATAAACTAAACCAAACCGACCGCACCACTGACGAATAAACAACAAATAGCGACCGTGCCGGACAAAGAAAGAAATATTCTACACAGTGACAGAACACATGCAGTCATGGTCAGCAATAGGCTTCCAACAGTGAGAAGTGCCTGTCGTCTCTTTTTCTGCAGCGAACAGTTCAGTTGCGGGCGACACCAAGGAACGAAAGTGTATTACAGACGCAGTCAATAACTCGCCCCGATACACTGTATAGCCCGATGACTTTCGCGGCAAATCATGTCAGCTACACGACAGCCCGACGGAATTTTCCCGCCAATATAGCCTCACGCGGCAAACAACTGTCCCGCCTCCCACGCCGGGCAGCTGCGCAACCAGGGGGCATCCGCCGCCGGTAGAGTTCGACACGACCGGCGGCGGGGACCGTTTCGCTTTGTGAACACCGCCGAAGTGTTTGCATTCGCGGCTGGCTGCGTGCATATATGCGCGCGAGCCCGGGTCGTAAAGATATCGAAGTCCCAGTGTACACCGGCGACACCGCCGCCAAGAACGCACGCGGCAAGGCGCGGCTCGGTCGGCCGCAAAAAGGGGCAGCCGCGCAGACGGATCGTCCCCCGGAGTTGCGTGCAGCACGCAAGTGTGCCGTGGAAGCCATTGCCTCCGTGCGAACAGTGGACATTGAGACACCGTATCCCTTCGACGTTTGATACAGCTTTCTTCTCTTTGAAACCGTCCGTGCCTTTAATGACTCGAGAGCAATGCAATTCCAGCCTTACGGCTCTCGATCAGCGTTTTCCGCGTTAGACACAGTCACAGCACTGACCCAATCGGAAGCGTCAGTTTCCCTGGCGTGTATGTGCACGGCAGGTGGAATCTCGAGCGCTCGGACTCTCGGCCGCGCTGCACGCAATTAACGGGCCGTGGACTCGGCAGGGGAGAGCCGCTGTGCGAGCACGGGGCAGTCCGGCGTCGCTCGGCGCTGGCGTATAACAATGCTTTCGTTCTGCCAAGCAGAAATATACGCGCACGCGGGGCCTTCGGCCGCAGCGCAAACAGCACGGCTGCCGCTCGCGGAGAAGCAGCCTGCCGCAGCGGACCTCCGGTAATGTCCTCCTCGTACGCGAATGCGCGCGGAGAAAGACGTACGTGCTTGTCCGTCCCGAGCATCCATCCTGCTGGCCGTGACGTGTGAGCACTGCTCGCGCGGTTTCACGGCTCGTGACGCGTCTTAACCAAACCTAACCGCTCACACAACCGCCCGGTGGCGTGCCCGCCGCGTTGTGCTGTGGTGCGCAGTGGGAGCGGACGTGTGTCCTCAGCATCACACCACTTCCGCGCTAAAGTCAGCCCGCCACTTCCAGACCTGCTGTGCAATGGACGACACAAACATAGCACGAAATGAAGAGGTCCTACATCGGTACCACATAGAGTACACCTTTACTCGGCGTCCAGGTATTACACGCCGCTCTGACTTTCGCGGCGAAAGTGCACTATAAACACGAAAAACCCTGTAAGGGAGTAAAAAGGGTGTAAACGGTCCTCCAAAGCACTCTTTTAAGAGAGGCAGGGTTTGCTTCCCAAGGCCTGGGATAGATTTTCATGACTAAAAATACGAAATATTTACCGTTGGAAACGGAGACAGATTTCCTCTTCAACTTACGCGAAGTTCATTCAGTTTACGAAGATTCTAACCTCGGTTTCAATTTGCTAACCTCAAGACTTCTGTACCGCGTTTAAAAGCATTCTTCCATTGTTAACTGCGACACGTTACTGCATGCTTTGAGGTGGTAATATGCCTCCGTTGCCAACATTAAGCATCCCGCATATTTTGTGAATAGAATCTACTCCGGTATTCGGGTGGCATACTCTGCCCCTAAAAGGGAGTGCTCTACAAGAATTTTACTCCTTTTTTACTCTCATACATAGCGCACATCAGTTGTTTAGTTTATGGTACCAGCGTTTTCCACAGCCGCTCAGCGATGCCAAACACGGGGGGACACATATCAGCACCCCCCCCCCCCCCCCCCTATATGGCACAGAGGGAAGAGAGAGAAAAATTTTCTGGCTACGCCACATGTGGCTATAGCATGGGTACCTATGCTGTGTGGTCGGACGAGCACGCAGAAAATTTCGCCATAACAACCGACACTGCCTATGAGCTCACTACGCCGAGTGTCCCTGGTTACAAAGAGCATTCTCAGTGCTCACGTTGTATACATGGCAGTCTACGCGCAATAACAATAATGAAACACTCCGGTGGAGCATTTCGTTTCACTTCGATAGACGATGCCAATTACCGCCTCCGCACTGTGGATGGAGGAGTTAGGTGGCGAGCATTCCCACCACACCGTCTTGCCCCCTCCCCTCCCCCGCTTCTCCCCCGCTTCTCCCCCGCTACGCATCTCCTACGATTCTCTCCTTCTTCGATCCGTCCATTTAGGCTCGGACCGCTTCACCAGAGACCATTAGACGCGATTTGGCGAAGCCCTATAACTTTCTCTCCTCCCTACCCTCCTCTCCCTCTTTCTTCTATCAAGGCAGCAGCACTTTTCTTCTCAACGGAGGCAGCCTTCATAGCAAAAGAAAAAAAAAAAAAAGAAGGCTTCGATATGCTCTGCTTTGATAGAGTGATTTTTTGTGCTTCTATAGTTTCGAAGTCCCGCTCCCTAATTGAACCGAGGCGAGCGGTCTAAAAAGTGGCCAGATGAGAACGGAAGGCGCGGCCTTTACGCGAGGATAGAGCGAAGTGCGAACCCTTTAAAGAAAAATGAAAGAGAAGTTAAAAAGTAGGAGTCCGCGGCTCGAGAGGCGAGGGCCCAAATTCGAAAAGTGGTCGCGGTAGAGAGCGATGCGTGTCGGGGGCGAACCGCACCGCGGACCTGCGAGGTCTCATTTATCACGCTGGTCCAGGGAAGGGAGAGAGAGCCACCGCATTGCGAACCACGGTCGAGGCTTCGGCCGGAAATTTCACTGCGAAAGTTGTAAATTCTCCGGGGCCCTGGGAATGGTGGCCGCTGCACAATTTTTTTCTTTCTCAAACTGCAGGAACAGCCCGACTTTCACCGGCGCATCGCTGAGATATTTGGAAAGCATTGCCGCGATGGTGTTTGCTGATACAAAAAAAAAATGAGCAAAAAAGACGCTGCCGGGCTCTGCCTCGCAAGATCTCTGTTAGCTCGAGCAAGCCCCTGCTATAAATAAACTAGTGTACCGAAGATCAGTCACTATGTAAATAACATGTTGCAACAATTATTTATCGAAATATACCACTATATATAAGCATTATAACTAAATATCACGCTTTTCGTCAGGAATAGTCTATCACCTCTTTCGTCACGCTTACGTGCAGCATGGAACAACCACGGCGAGGACAGTGCCGTCATTTTCGACACTTTGTCCACCAGGCTAACAATGCGTAGGCATGGAAAAGGTTGGCATTTAAATGTTCATCTGCCGCATTAAACCCTCAGTACCGCCAACATCATCCCTAGATAATATATAAAATATGCCATCGAATGTAATCATTACCAGTATGCAGAATGAAATAAATTACACTGAACTAAGCTTGAGACAGCCATTTATAGCCCAAAAAATTATCTAGTACAAAATTTCAGAAGAACTCCACAAGGTGAGACTAGACTTGGAGTAAGGTAGTAATTACTTCTTAACGTCAACCCAAGCGCAGCCATGCATACAGCTGCAAAGGAAAGCTATACAGCTTTCACACAATCTTTGTAGTTAAGGAAAATTTCGCCCTGGTCCGAGGTTCGAACCCAGGACCACCGCCTATCCAGGCCAGTCACCCTACCAATTAAGCTAGCATTGCACCATCTGCTAACCATCCTGGTTAGCTTAGTTCGTGGAGTGACTGTTATGGACGGCTAGTGTCCCGGGTACGAACCCAGGAAAAGGGCGAATTCTTCTTTAAGTACGAAGTTTCTGTCGAAACTGTACATCTTTCCTTTGTAGCCTTATGACTGCGTTTGGGTGGGTGCTAATGAGTAATTACTGCGTTATTTCAAATTACCATCTTACACGTGACTGCATCTACACCGTTTGTGTCCACGCAAGCAACTAAATTAGGATTTTGAAAGCCGGAATCAAGGCTAGTCTTTCTTACTGGAAAAATTGCAGCGCAGCAGTAACAAATACGAGACGAGAAGGACGCAAACACAAGCGCTAAAGGGTCTTTCTTACCTGAAAAGAGCTGGCCTTCCCAGCAGCCACCGGTGCTCCCATACTCGCCTTTGCATCAAGGGCGTATTTAAAGGGTGGTGTCAACACTCCTTCTCTCCAAGCAAGAAATTTGACACAAGAAAACCATGCTGAACCCCATTTTTTCTACGAAAAAAGTACCAGAAATGCATATGGTTCAAATGGGATCATCCCACTCACAACTGTCCCCTCCAGGAGTGACCCGTAATTCGACCCCCAGCTTAGCTCTTTTCTTTTCCGCTCTTGTTCTTTTCCATTTGGTTTTCTTTTTTTTGCAACCGCAGATACCCAGGCAGAAGACTAATAAACCAGGTGACGTAATCCTCATGGTATCTAACGAACACACCAAAATTCCTTCTCACTATTCAATAAATCGTTCGACGGTTTCGAAGGAAACTCAACGGTTTCAAAGCAACATTCGTCGTTAAAACTCCCATGCAGAATCATTTTGCAGCAAGTAAAGAAATATTATAGTGGAGGGCAGCGGAGCTCGAACCCGACCGCGGCGGCTGCGTTTTTATGGAGGCAAAACGGTAAGGCGCCCGTGTGCTGTGCGATGTCAGTGCACGTTAAAGATTCCCAGGTGGTCGAAATTATTGCGGAGCCCTCCACTTCGGCACCTCTTCCTTCCTTTCTTCTTTCACTCCCTCCTTTATCCCTTCCCTTACGGCGCGGTTCAGGTGTCCAACGATATATGAGACAGATACTGTGCAATTTCCTTTCCCCAAAAACCAATTATTATTATTATGGAAGGCAGCGGTATAATTTGGACCAACCGGATCTTTAATTTAACGATCTTTAAGATTTAACGAGGCACTAAATTCTTAGCATTCAAAACATTTTTTACCCTCGGGTCCTATCTGTGTAAACGCGACGGCTGTGACTCAGAAGAGTCGAACCCGTGAACTTGTGCCCAGAGTCAGAACGACACTGCCGCTGAGCCACCGCAGCGTCTTTTTCACTGTACGACATGACGACGTGCTCATCGACGTTTCCCAGCTTTTTTTCCCATCCACATCGTCATCTTCTGAGGTAGCCGCTTTTTTCTCCAGGCAAAAAAACAAACAAACAAAAAACGCCTAAGGCCTAGGCGCAATACGAGTGATTCGGGTCTACGAAGTTTGCGCACGAAATGTAGCCAGAACATGTGCCCCGCCAGATGGCACGTGCGACGCACAGCGGTTTGCGTCGGCAGCCAAATCGGTGCTATTCTTTCGTTCAACAAACTCCGCTACTTGTCAAGTCTGTCTCACGGTGAATCGCATTTTGGCTGCCTTTTGCAGCAGCCAGAAAGAGGAAAATTGAAGTCGGCGCACAGTCTGCGAGCTTCACTTATCTATGACTGAATCCTGAAGGCTGCTTGCAGTCCACCTGGGTATTGGTAACAGGACTTAACCAAATTACTTGAAAAAAAAAATCAATACGCAAGCTGCTGAATGCGGACATTTTCGCCTCATTCGTGCTGGTAGGGATACCTTATATTTATTTCCGTTTCCCCGTCGACCTTACGGTATGTGTGCAGGCCTGCAAATATAAGCCAGCAAAAAAAAAAAAAAGCCACGTGTCTTCAGCGCACTGCATTTTACAATTCTACGTTTATTTTATTTCTGTGCACGAATGAAGAGAGCCTAAAGGTTAACGCCTTTATTTGACCTCTAAAATATATGTCGTACGCGGAAAATTGGAAAAATCCTGCTGAGTCAATCAAACCCTTTTGTGCACACAAAAAGTAAAAGGTAAAAAAAAAATGCGAGAGTCAGGCGTCTGCCATTGCGTTCCGTATTTTTCACTGTCTACTGCGAGAAACGACCTGCCTGCTGTGAGAAAAGCGAGCAGATTATATCGCCTGTATGGAAGAATTCGTTCGTTGGATAAAAATAGAAGACTGTGTTTTTTTTAAATTTGTCTGAAGAGCGGATCTAAACAGCCGTTCACGGTGTCAACTGCAGCATATTGAAGTGAGGTTTGCTGTTCGTTAGATTGCGTTGAATTCAACTATCATTTGTCTCATCAAGCTGCGTGTGTTATGAAAACCACTTGTCTCGGCCGATGCGCTGTGCCATCGCAGCGCAAGCAAGCGTAAAATCGCAGCTGCTCCTGCGACCGGTCTCTGCTCCGTTAAACCACCCACTGAGGCAGCGCACAGTGCGGGATATATCTGTTTGTTTGTTCAATTCAAGGATATTTGGCGCATAGTAGCCACCGCGGGATAAATGAACCGCCATGACATCGCACACACGTGCGTCCACAACAGTTGCCAATATTTCGGCGAACGGGTTAAAACCCTGCAGACCCAAAGGTCGATGACACGATCAATGAGGCAGAAATGGACGGCAGGTGGTTACGTAGTACACACCCCTCGGAAACAGAGGAGCGGCAGATGATCAAACTGCATAAACAAACGATCGCGCTAACAACTAAAAAACGCAACAAAAACCTGATCTACTCCCGTACAAGAAAAATAACTTCATGAAGTTGAACAGTGTTAATCCTGAGAAGCCGATGTGAATTAGCTGGGAGAGGGCAGTGAATAACTCGTTCACTGCATCGCGAGTCGCCGGCAAGTCAGGTCATTTATCCATACTGTGAGACCACGAACACTGGGTCGTATGATGAAGCCGTGGGCGGATTTTATATTGAGGTCCTCCTCCTTACACCTCATAATAAAATCTGACCCATGGCTTCGAAATGTGACGCATTATGCTAGCATATGACGCGACCCACCGGCGAACCACGCCGCAGTGGACGTATTAAATTACAGGGCAGTAGTTATTCCTGCATCGATAACGGGCAGGCTGTCTGTTTGGTGCCGCTGAGATCCAGATACCGGTAGATCGGGGATCCTCATGTGCCTGAACAGAGCATTCGAGATCCAGAGGACGCCACACATGCGTCAGATGTAATAATAATAATAATAATAATAATAATAATAATAATAATAATAATAATAATAATAATAATAATAATAATTGGTTTTGGGGGAAAGGAAATGGCGCAGTATCTGTCTCATATATCGTTGGACACCTGAACCACGCCGTAAGGGAAGGGATAAAGGAGGGAGTGAAAGAAGAAAGGAAGAGAGAGGTGCCTTAGTGGAGGGCTCCGGATTAATTTCGACCACCTGGGGATCTTTAACGTACACTGACATCGCACAGCACACGGGCGCCTTAGCGTTTTTCCTCCACAAAAACGCAGCTGCCCCGGTCGGGTTCGAGATGTGCCGTGTTTGAAATCACAGCAATAGACAAATGCTTCGTCAACACAAAACGTGCGCCACGCGTTCTCACGAGAGGCTCTGTTATGGACTAGCTGAAATGTCGTCGCTTCATCTTTGCGATCGAGAATCATGAAACAGAACAGCACAGCAGCAGCATTGGAGCCTCAGCACCACACTTGGGGAGGGGGGGGGGGGGGGGGGGGCGTTGAAACTTTACCTACATATGATGACAAACCTTTTCCGCCGCATAAACAACTTAGCATCAATAAACGCGAGGTGCACGTCACTTGGCGCCTACGGCTGTTGGTGATAGAGTGCATGGCGGGCGAGAGTTGGTCTTTCTTTGCACCCCGTCCACTGTTCCGTTAACGCTGCCACGTCATAAGCAAGCGAGCGGGCAGATTGTAACACGCGTGAATGTCGTTTCGCGTGAGAACGAGTCGGCCGGTTATGACTATAGCCGAGCCTGCCCGCGGCGCATTATTACCCTGCGCGCACCACGGGCAAAATCGGCGTCGTCGTCGTCGCTCGGGGCGAAATTGGCGCACGCCGGTGCTGGAAGAGCGAGTCCGATTGGGCCACGTCACCGTCGTCATCAGCGGACGACCGGAAGCCCGACCATCGCCGATTGTTTTGCGCACGCGAGGTCGCAGCCAGAGTAACCCTCTCGCTTCGGCCACCAAGGCGAATGTATACACGCAGGCGAGCCCTATAGCACCAGGCGCCGAGAATGTCAGCGGGCTATGCCGTGGTGTAGGTATTCATCCCACTGAGACGCCGTGCATACACTACGATACATTTCAGTCTTTTGCGGCGTTCTTCAAATAAACGATTAAGTTCTGCAGCCTAAGTGTCATTGGAGGTCAAGACTCACTGTACACCCCTTAAAGAGTTTTTTTTTTTTGGTTTACGGGGGCTTAACGTCCCAAAGCGACTCAGGCTATGAGGGACGCCGTAGTGAAGGGCTCCGGAAATCTCGACCACCTGGGGTTCTTTTACGTCTACTGACATCGCACAGTACACGGGCCTCTAGAATTTCGCCTCCATCAAAATTCGATCGCCTTGGCTGGGATCGAGCCTGCGTCTTTCGGGTCAGCAGCCGAGCGCCATAACCACTGAGCCAGTGCGGCGGCTCCTTATAAAAGTGGTCTATAGACAGTGTATAGACTTGTTATAGACTCTATGGCCTTCCTATAGATATTTCCTTTCGTCTATTCACAGTCTACAGACTGTCTGTAGAGTAACGTCTACTAAAGGTGTATGGCCATAAATTTATAGATGGCCGTCTACAGGATCTATCGGATTTGTATTGCCAATCGACTATTCTCTAGGATTTATCGATAGACACTCTATAGACATTGTAAAGAAATATTTGTAAGGGAGTGTGCTCCCGCGTAGTCGCCTCTTCAGAAATGCCCAGCAATATGAGCGCTCTGAGCAGCATTCCAAAGTGGTTGCTTTGTCTAAAGGCGTATTCCAATTTGCGATTCGGAGCGGAACCCTGAATCCGCGAAGGAGCAAAAGATGCGACTTGGCCCAAATTAACTCATTATTTGAATCCCATTAAAGAACGCTTTTGGTTTCCAGGAGCAAGAATACGTGCTCTGGAAGGGTTCTTTCACTCCCTCCTTTACCCTTCCCTTACGGCGCGGTTCAGGTGTCCAACGATATATGAAACAGATACTGCGCCATTTCCTTTCCCCCCAAAACCAATTAAATAAAATCACCGACTGCATTACGACATAGATCAGCTTCTTGCTCCCAACATTCAAATAACTCCTGTTTGTCGCGCTTCACGATGGGGTTACTCATAATTTCCATACAATCATGTATTGCGCCCCTTATGTATTTTTATAATACGCGACATAAGGTATTGTCGCATGCGTCTCAAAGCAAAAGGCCCGCATAACACGTACAGAACGCGGAGAACTGTCATCGAGAAATAACTGCGGTACCTGCGTCTGTAAAATTTTTTGCGTGCGTTCATGAGAACACCCAGGCCTGACAAACACATTTTTAAGAAAGATGACTAACCAAACTTTTACTCAGACATGAAGGCAATGTATACCCTTGAACCGTTGCGTTAGTGGCATTGGTTCTGCTGTCTGTCAGCGCTTTGTGTGATTTAATGCATATTTCGCGGGAGCATCAACGGCAGAAAAGAAGAGATGGCGCAGCGGTGTATGGGGAGGACTCTATAGCTGCGCTCACATTCATCTGCCACTGGTTCTTGGGATGATAACATTACCCGAGTAATTCTGATCCCTGAACGTGCTTTTCGCAACGCGCCGAGGCGCCATCGCTGTCCACCTTCGCCCTCTCCTGCCATGTGCGGTGGTCGTCGCCACAGAATTCCACGCGGTGCTGACACGCGAGCAACATGTGGCATGAACATGTTCATGCCGAACTGTCCGGCACCCGTTCATGCCACGCGTTCATGCAAGAGAAGGAAAGAAATCGCTATGCGCTGTCGCATTGCAGTTGTTCTCGAAATCGCGAAAGTTAAAGCAACACTTACAGACGGGTAGCTTTTTAAAAAGCAGCACCTGACTTCGCGATGAGATAGCTTCGATGGTTTTAATCATTCACTGCCATTCAAATGAGCAGTAATGTATAGCGACCAAGTCTGATATGAAGCGAGAATGGCAACCCCGAAATAATTGTGATTCGAGGTGGGATCTCCAAACGCATCTGCACGGCGCAAATGTATGCTAATATGTCGGGCTCGGCTATAGAGTGAAACAGAAAACCGAGCCGCACGAGCGCTCCAAGCGGCCGACACCACACGCGACCGCCGCTTCCTCCCCAGGCTCAAATTTTTCGCTTCAACGCCGCCTTTCTTTCGCACTTTTCCGCGAAGCAGCCGGGCTGGCCGTCTAATAGCAAAGACAGGAAGGAAAGGCTTCACGGTTTCATCCCAAGCCTCTCTTCATAGCTTCTCTCCCTTCTCCTTATTCCCTCTTTATTAGCTCGCTTATTAAGTTTGCCTCTCATCGCCACGCGAGGAGCGGCGTCAAATTCCGGTCGCCGATCATAAATTCACGACTGCGGCGGGACACTCTGTAAAGGGAAAGGGGGAGATGGCTGCATTGAGGAATCTCGCTCGAGTGTTCGGTAGCTGGGGCCGACCAGCTTTCCTGCCACGCACTTTATCAATGGCCCCGTCGCCTAACTTAAGCCAGCGAGAAAGGGCTACAGCTAGAAACAAGAAAATAAAGACAAAAATAAAAACGCGGCCGGAATCTAAACGACGATGACAACACAGAGTCAAAAGGAGCAAGGGTGGGAGAGGAGGGTTCGGGCGCGACGGCCGCGCGCGGTTTTGTTGTGTGACGCCTCTGTCGTATGTATATACGGGTGCAACTTCCGTCTACGCGTGCGCTCCCGATGAAGAGCCGGGGATAACCGCGCGGACGAGCCTAATGCTGGAAGCATTGCGTCTACGCGCGCGGCAGAGAAGGACGCGAGAGTTCATAACTCCCACCCCACCCCTCCCACTTCCCCCAGACGTCGCCGAATATGAGAACCCGAGCGGGTACACTCGCGCACATTTTTCCCTACAGAGGCGCGCTCGTGTTCGTTCGCGGCGGCGGGCGCGTCGTCTGCCATTCTTTCGCGCTCTGCTGCCGAGGGCGTCTGCCTGCCTGCGAGCATGCCGCCGCGCCATTATCATTCCTCGGGCCTCATCGCGGGGTCGAGCGTGGGCGCTACACCAAACGCCAATCGCCGCCGTTATTACTATTATTATTTTCTTACACATGCAGGCTGTCTATGCGAGAGGGATAGGCTCGTCTTCGGTTCGAACGTTTTCTTCTGTTCTTTTACTTTTCTTTTTTTTTTCGGAGGGGGTGGGGGGAGGAGGGGACTCGCAACGGAGGGCTGGTGGTTGACAAATGGTTTCTTCGAAAAAGCGGTCCTTGTGTTGTCGTGAGACGCATATTGCGTATCGCGCTCGTATGGCGACGTGGACGTGGTTCTGCGCGGTATAGGTCGTCGCCTACGCCGCCGCGCAAGTGTATTCGTGTCCTCGAAGGGCGAATAATGCGCGTGTTCTGGTGGTTGGCAATATACCTCTGGGCGCAGCTATTCGGTCATGCCAGATGCAAAACTCAGCTCAAGGCCCGTGAATCGAAATATGACACTCTCACTGGTCAAAAACTTGACACTCACAGCTGACTGTTACGCCACTCCGTGGTGAAATGATGAACTATGAAGGGCTGCTCACGTGCACGTGATAGAGAAAAAAACATAGCGCGCTGCTCCGCCAATAACTCGCGCCCGAGCTCACAGGCGGCGCAACTATCTGTAACCTCCGAAAACTGGCCGCAGGTCATGGGCCGATTTTGATTTGGAGTTCCGTAGAATTCAAGAATTCTGAGCGTTGGTCGCACAAGATACACGCACGAGAGGTTGAGAATCAGCGCGAGGGACCACGAAACAATAATTTCTCATGCGCAGTGAAAGCCTGAGCCCCTATTTGTTAATGTAGTAGATGCCGCTTTCAGGAGGTGAATGTAACGTCTATACGCTGATAACCGGTCCTAAGATCATCGGTTTAGTGTCAAAGTAGCAGTGCTTTCTGAATGACTGCGCTAGTTCGTGCAGAATAAACTGATATTAATCTGCTGTGCTTCTTGCAGCTTCGCTGAGAAAATCTGTTAAAAAATTTGGCGTTAAAATTCTTGGCGTTAGACAAGTTCTTTTTTAATACCCATAACTACAGCTGGGCACAGAAAAGATGCGGCAAAGTACTCTGGTTACAAGCAAGACATAAGAGATCGAATTTTTCGATCAAATGATGTTTGGTAAGGGAGAGCAGATGCTGCTCACATATAGAATAAG
This sequence comes from Amblyomma americanum, assembly GCF_052857255.1. NCBI lineage: Eukaryota > Metazoa > Arthropoda > Arachnida > Ixodida > Ixodidae > Amblyomma > Amblyomma americanum. The sequence goes on from NC_135498.1 coordinate 53,152,596, forward strand.
GCTCCGGGTTCGACTAAACGGAGTTGCACTTAGGACAGAAAGTTTTGTTGCGGCGATGGCATACTGTCAGCTGTTAAGCTTGCAGACTGTGATGTGGACACAGTCATGCATGAAAACGCCCAGACGGCAACGCTCGTTTAGACTTGCGCACCGATTGCTTCGAGCAGCTGTTTTACAACTGCCCGTTGTATAAGCGGCAGGAAACCGCGGCGGCCTTGGGACAAGGTGGCTTCATCCGACGCACCGATAGGACGAGGATACGGAACTGACAAAGCGCATTCTTCAAGGTAGACATTTTTTTCAAGCCGCTACGATGGCGCGCTTTTTGCTGAACATATGGTTACCCGCTTCCATCTGCTCACCTGATGCCGACTGGGGTGGAGAGGGGAAGATCCACGCTGCCCGCAAGCGCTACCATTGAGACACGCGGCGGTACGTACCTGCAAAGAGAAAGGAGAGAGAAGATGACGTCACACTAAGCCGGGCGCAGAACGGATCTGGTCAGCAAAAGCAACCGTATGCACTCCATCCAGTATTGTGAAGCTGTTAAACATGAAGGCAATAAGTATAGCGGCGTTCGCAGTAGCGAACGAAGAGCCGCTGGACGAAATACAGGCAAGTTTGTATAGGAAAACACTCGCTCAGCAGAACAGCAGTGGAATCAAACAACTTTTGGCCGCGGTTCCTTGGTTATCCTTTTGATGTAGATAATGGGGCTGGCTAGCCAATGAGTCAGCCAATCGCAACCCTCACTTTAGGTGACGTCACGTTGGTTGGCTGCTTCGACTAGCCAGAAATTAATTTCGGTACAGGGGACGGACCACCGGCGAACTGACCACGAGATTCGAAGACCTGCCATCCTCTTTGTAAGTTCGGCCCCATGCCATGAGCGAAATGAGACTGCGAGGCGAGACTACCTCTGAGTAATAATTCATGGATGGTCTTCTTGGAAAAGAAGTGCCTTTCATCCAGACTTAAAGACAACACTCTTTCATTGTTATTCATCAGAACTGCTAGTAACACCGTTTCCAACAATGCTCGCCTGCACATGGCGGCCCAGCGTTGGCAGCCAGAAGCAACAGAACGTAAGAATAAGCTCAGTCAATTTACGTAAGAAAGGAATAATAAAAAGAGACGATACGAAAAGTCCTTGTGTTGCAAAAGCTGCTCACGTCGCTTCCTGAAAGTTGTAAAAACGTAACAGCCCTGTTTTTGTGGTTACATAAAAACTATGGCGAACGAGATAAGGCTTTGACCCCCCCCCCCCCCCCCCCCTCTCTTTCATCACTTGTTATACACGTGCATCACGAAAAAAAAAAAGCTAAATCTAAGGAACACAAAAGGAAAGCGAAGACTGTTCACGAGGGATGCGTAGTACATACTCTACGCCGTTTATCCCTCACGGCGTATAGGATACAAATAAGCGCAGCAGGCTCTGAACACAGCCCCCCCTCTCTTACGGCTCGTTTCGTAGCGAAGCAAATAGGAAAACGCAAAAGGGCAGATCATTCACGCGAACGAAATAAAGAACCAAGACGGCGTTGTTTGCAGGCGTGGCGAGCATTTCCCGTCTATAAGGAGTGTTAAACACGCCGCGGGCTCATCTATACCCGGTCACGTCTGCGGGAGCTTGTAAAAGGCGCCGAAAGCGCTTCGGAACCGAGGCGAGGGGGGCTGGGCTGGGCTCGTAAATAAAGGCTCGGCGGTCTTGGAAAAAAGAAAGAGGTACACTCGGCGTCACGCTACACTTGGATAGCGAGAGAGGAGAGAGAGAGAGAAGGAGAGAGAGAAGAGAGAAGAGAGAGAGAGAGAGAGAGAGAGGAGAGAGAGAGAGAGAGAGAGAGAGAGAGGAGAGAGAGAGAGAGAGAGAGAGAGAGAGAGAGAGAGAGCTATACTGCCTCCTCGGACGCCCTGAGCGAGAAGCACGCCCCGAAGATCGAAACCCGGGGCACGTGTAATGGCACGTGTAAAAGGGGAGCCCATAGCTTCCCGGCCTGTGTAGCGTTGCTGCTATGGAGCGGCGCGCACACTGTTCCGTGTGGCCCTCTTCCTATGTATACGGCGCAGAACACCGTGGCTCGCTGGGCGTTTGTGGCGAACACGCGTCATTGAACGCCTCGGAGAAGAAGAAGCACGTCAAGCTCCGAGACACGCAGCTGAGAACCCCGGCTTCAGAGAGAGGGATGGAGGGAGGGCCGTTTTACGCGCAAGCCCCATCCCCCCGCAACCTCTTCTTCCCCCCTCATGGCCCAGATCGGGCCTTCGCAGAACCATAAGGGCCCACCAAACTGCTCTTTCTCTCTCCTCTCTCTCGTCTCTCTCCTCTCTCTCTTATACGCCGGATGCGGGTCATCGCAGGCGACACGGCTCGGGCACTTTCGCTTTTTTCTCGATCGCAAAGCCTTCCTTTTGTGGCAGAGAGAGATGATGAAAAAAAAAGGGGGTGGGGGGTGGAGAGGGGAGGGAAGGTGTTCGCACATGTGGTGTGGCAAGTTTTCGCCGGTGTTTTTTAGGACTGCTCGTTAGTCACTGTGTGGATCCTTTGTTTTTGCGTCAACGACAAACTGCGTGCTGCGGAGCTAAGAAACCCCGCTGCGAAAGCGGAGATGCAGCCTTCTTAATAAGTTGATTAATAAAAATCGTCTTTGCATGGCCGACGCTGTTTCAGAGAAAAATGATCCACAGGATGACAGAAGCAAGCTAAATACGAAACAGCTGAAACGTTTCTTAGCTAATATTATATCATGTAAGACTTGAACGGCTAGGCCTCACCGTGTATCAGAGTTGAATTGATTACAATGATAAACATTTTTGGTGAGAAAACCCAGTTAAATGTGCTCTTTAACCTTGCCATCTCTGTAAGGTGCAACTCTCTTGCGTCGTTACCACAGTATCGGCAGATGCTGGTGACGTCACCGTCTGACTTCGCCAAAGCACTTTATTCAAATTTCCACGTGCGAACTCCGCTAGCCGCGACATATGGAGCCCCGGACTAAGAGACTTGGGAAGGCATATTTCCCGTTGTCAAAGATGTTTTTACTACTGCACCCAACTGCATGCGGCTGAGGATATATATGGCTTGGAAACTCTGCGAAGCTGCGAATCATTCTGACATTTGTAGAAAAGTCATATTAAAGGACGCGCACCAGTCATATAAACGTTGAACTGGTCACTCTATTTCAGGCGAAATTATCCTGATGGCAAAACCACAGAATTCATAGCAAGATGCACCTTTATATAAATGCAGGGAGATGATTATGTTAATTGATTCTATGAGGAAATTTTAACGCAAAATCCAGAAAGCTGTGAATAAATTACAACGAACTTTTTGAGGGCAGGCTGCGATTCGAAATTCGAAAACCGCCGAACTTCGGAGAAATGTGCGAGAGGGTAGAAGATGGCAAAATGGGAATCGTCAGTGAGGTAACCCACATTTTCAGGCGTCTAGCCTTTTACTATAACGCCCTCAAGACGCATTTCTTTCTTTTTTTTTATATTACACCATTTTGCGTGACGCAAACTCACTGAGAGCACGAGCCGAGTGAACTATGGAACTGGCGGCAGTTAAATACAGAGCGAATTCACTGAGTTCTCTCAGTTCACTGAATCTACTGAATTCGCATTTTAAGGTACAAACCTGTCCGTACCTTAAAATGGTTCTTCTGAGGCCTGTATACTTCGAATACAGTATGGTCAGCTACAATAAGACTGCCGTGCGCAGAGACTTCCAGACACCCAGCAAGTCCCTTTGGCCAATCACTTGCCAAGCGCTCCAAGAATTTACCTCTTGATTATTTGATGCCAGCTCTGCGGCTTCCACAATGCTTAGTGGTCCCTTTGAGGCAGAGTTAGCAGTACCTACTACCTGTAGCCAGAGTTCTCATAAGCATAACATGCAGCTATGAAACTCAACGTCGAAGCCCGCGAATGTCCTGCGGTTAGACTCAGGAGGTCAGCAGACGATACCGCGCAGCCAATGGCATGTGCAGTTCGCTCTCAGTAAAGCACTGTGCAAGTTTTCCCCGTTTCTGAGCAGTCTTTAGCAGTTCATTTCCGGCCGCGTGTGGCACGACAATCTGCTAACCTCGAGTTTTGGACAAATCAGGGTACTGAGTTTTGGCACGTACTTGACCCGAATGGGGACTTTCACAAATGGTATGATCAAAGAGCTTTGCACGCCTTGAATCCCCAGGGAAGACTAATGGTAAAGTTATGTGAGGCACTCGCTATAACGCACCAGTGAATGGTAACACAACGAAACGTCAATAAAGTCACGCTAAACTGCCATAATACGCTACCCGCTCTTAGGATATCGGACCTTTCAAATCGACGAAGCCCTTCGGCTCCCTAGCAGCTCTCGACTTCTCCATGACTGCACAACGCACGTACGAGAAAGAGCCACCGCTCAAAATGAGTTCGATCATTATTTCAGCGCTCGCCTTCCCGACACACGTCAAAGTGAGGAAAACTGTGCAGACCTCAGCTCGATTCTTGTTTTACGGTTCGTGGGACGCGAGAAAACTTGGTCGTTTCCACTTCCGAGTTGACGTACTCAGTCGCACGGTTTCTTCGCGCACTTCATTTCTCTCTATATTGGCAGCAAGATTGCGCCCGTAAGTGTATCCGAACCAGAAATGGAAGTTCGCAGCCTGTCAGTCCACCGCAGCACTGCGCAGTGCGCGTCCGCTGTGCGCACATATTTCCAGGAGGAGGAGGAGAGAATGAGCGGCAAAGTTGAGAGTGGCGCATGCACCTGTGCGGATACACGCTGACATGACCATCGTTCACGCCGAGTGGGTCGAACGGTCTGGGACCTCTCTTCGCTCGCCGCGTATACACATACGCACACACGAACTCTGCCCAAACATTCTGCGGCGTCGAGCACCGTGGCGGCAACGATCGGAACACATCGTTAACGGCCTCGACGAGCGGGCAGCGGGGCGAGTCGCCGGATCGGGGGCGGAGTCGCCTGCCTCGCGCGCGACAGCCATTACGTGGACGCCACTCGGCGGGGGCCAATCAGGAATGGCATTAGGCCTCCCCGTCGACGATCAGCCGCTATTGCCGGACACATACGCGCGTGCTCGCCGCCTAATGGAGCGAGGCGCGAGCCGCAGTGGCGGCTCGTCGCAAACTATACACGAGCGCGCTCGCGGGACGCCCCTCAAACGGATATTCCGCCGAGACCGCAAAGTGCGGTGAGTTCGGCCGCTCGCGGAAAGCGTGCAGGTGTGTGGCAGGTAGCAAGCAGTCCAGGGTGCGAATCCTCCGTGGGTCGTTCTTCGAAAAGGCTACTTCATGCTTCGGGCAAGTACCATTACTCGGCAAGAACCCCTATACGGCTCACGACCTATGAGAATATGAGCGCTAAGAAGTGCCGCTCTCGCTGGGGCACTCGATAGCCAAGACAATAGAAAAAATGACAGTAATTTTTTTCGAAGGAACCTTCGAAAAACGCGTGCCCTGCGAGACGCCGCGTACTCTATACATGCTGTATTTGTGTGGATACTATAGCCCCTTGGACTCAAGTGGCGAGGTCAATTTGAACTAAATGCAAAGAGATGTAAGCAATGCTGAGCGATGTTGTGTGCCATTTCGAAATCTCTGAAATCTTTCTACTTTTTTTTTTGGCAGTCTTTATATTTTCGGGCGGTTTTCACGGAGCGAATTTTTTTTCTTCTGTTCTAAATGTCAGCACTCCTAAACACAGGTTTCACCTATTCCAGAGCGGCAACTGTGCTTACTCCGCGCTGTAGAAGCCTGAGAGATATGCTCTAAGTGAAGCAAGGCGATTTAGATCTTCGATGATATAAAGAATCGAGGAAAGCTACAATTGCAGGTTTAGGTGACTCCATAAAAGATATGTGATAATTGCTTGACGGAACAGATGTGAGAAACTTCCACCGCTATACCCGAACGGGCGTTCACATAGATTAGAAAGAGCTAAATTCACATCCAAAACTGAGAAGCAGCTTCGAAGGTCTGCTCCAAAATATATTTCATGCCAGTGTCAGGTTACATTCATTCATTCATATTTTCATTTATTAATTTGGAACTATATATGATGCTCAATGCAATTGCTGTCCCAAGCTGGGCAAGATTCGAAATTGCGTCAATAACACAATCTTGGCACACAAACAATAAATGAAGGCAAACAGCTTAATCATTTATGAGCGGAAACTACTGCGGAAATAGTGTTGACCAGGCGCAGCAGTGCTGTACTGCCGTGCAGAGGCGTAGCCAGGGGGCGGGCTTATGGGGCTTCAGCCCCCCCCCCCCCCCCCCTCCCCCCCCCCCCCCCCCCCCCCCGAAACTGTCACGCACCGCTGACTAAAACAACACCGGCGCCGGTAGTCATTCTGGATTTGTCACCTGCAATGCCTTTTTCAGACTAGAAAAGACATCTGGCGCGAACGGGCAATTACGGGCATAAACGGACAATTACGAAAATGTATGACTGTCCA